>NC_141873.1:7210198-7374921 GCF_056163025.1 Triticum urartu | reverse complement strand
TTCCTTTGTGTAAACAGGAAAATTGAAATCCTTTGCCACACATCTGAACCTTCAGAGAAGCAGCTATCAGGGTTACATAGAGGCAACAAAAACTACTCTCAAAATTTCATTGATAGGCACAGATATTGGTCCTGAGAACAAAATAGACAGTCATGTTATTATTTGACAAAAGAATCTGGCATATTTACCTCAGTTTAATTAAGCTTCCAACAGAGACTAACAAATTATGTAGCCATCATTCCAAAAGCTTCGCCAGCATCAAAAGTTGGAGCACCCTGCTGAAAGGGATAAGGTAATCTTATCATGTCATTGTAGTAGAAGAAACAGAGACGTTCATATTACTAAATAGCAAGGTTGGTGCAAATGGAATAAGCACAGCAATGAAAAACTGCAGCAGTGGTCGCGAATACCTAGCGCGGCAGTCGCCTAAGTACGGTGGCTTGCCATCTGGGCAGCCATTCTAAGGATGAAGGCGTTGGGCACAAACTTAAAAATGACTCCATGATAAGATAACATAAACCTGTTGCCTGAGGATGAAGCTATCTTACTTGGATTGCCCTAGCTTCAAGTATCCCTGCAATGCAAGCTCACATAAAACACTCGAAATCTTTTGGTCAAAATCCTAGTTCACAAGTGCTCTGCATATAAAATAAGTGCTACAAAATTTACACAGTGATGTGAGGTTGGGTTGGATGAAGTCAACTGTTTTGGGTAATCCACCTACTAAACAGATTCGGTCTTTCCAAATCCTCTATCAAAAACTGCATAATTTTGACTTGGACTCCAAACATAATGTGGAGATCAATCGCAAAAAAAGGAGAGATACGTCCCATGCTTTCTATAGACTATCTCTTTGCACTATTTTGATGTACGGTTTAAAAGTAGCAGTCCAATTTAGTTTCACAGTCCAAAAATAAATCTTTATGTGATTCTGTGTACAGTAACCTTGTATGCAGACTTAGACCATGTTACTGTTTGAATTAAACTATGCATTCAACATGAAAGTTGTAGATATCTTTAGTGGTGAGTAGAGCTAAAAGTGCATGGACATACTCACTAAATATTAAAGAGACCAATTAGGCTAGTTTTCCCTAGGTTCTGAAACAGCTGCACGCACTCTAACCTTCTGCAGGTTTGGCTCTTGTGCAGATTACATTTAGCTTTTATACTTAAGAAATATTAACAAATCAATATGTTAACCAATATCACCGTCAAATCATCAGTGCCCTGCTTGAAGCTCCTATTGCAGTAGAAAAGGTCTACTGGAAACTGCTACTGAAGGAAATATGCCCTAGAGGCAATAATAAAGTTATTATTTATTTCCTTATTTCATGATAAATGTTTATTATTCATGCTAGAATTGTATTAACCGGAAACATAATACATGTGTGAATACATAGACAAACAGAGTGTCACTAGTATGCCTCTACTTGACTAGCTCGTTAATCAAAGATGGTTATGTTTCCTAACCATAGACAAAGAGTTGTTATTTGATTAACGAGGTCACATCATTAGTTGAATGATCTGATTGACATGACCCATTCCATTAGCTTAACACCCGATCGTTTAGTATGTTGCTATTGCTTTCTTCATAACTTATACATGTTCCTATGACTATGAGATTATGCAACTCCCGTTTGCCGGAGGAACACTTTGGGTGCTACCAAACGTCACAACGTAACTGGGTGATTATAAAGGAGCATTACAGGTGTCTCCAAAGGTAGATGTTGGGTTGGCGTATTTCGAGATTAGGATTTGTCACTCCGATTGTCGGAGAGGTATCTCTGGGTCCTCTCGGTAATGCACATCACATAAGCCTTGCAAGCATTGCAACTAATGAGTTAGTTGCAAGATGATGTATTACGGAACGAGTAAAGAGACTTGCCGGTAACGAGATTGAACTAGGTATTGGATACCGACGATCGAATCTCGGGCAAGTAACATACCGATGACAAAGGGAACAACGTATGTTGTTATGCGGTCTGACCGATAAAGATCTTCGTAGAATATGTAGGAGCCAATATGGGCATCCAGGTCCCGCTATTGGTTATTGACCGGAGACGTGTCTCGGTCATGTCTACATTGTTCTCGAACCGTAGGGGTCCGCACGCTTAAGGTTTCGATGATAGTTATATTATGAGTTTATGAGTTTTGATGTACCGAAGGAGTTCGGAGTCCCAGATGAGATCGGGGACATGACGAGGAGTCTCGAAATGGTCAAGACGTAAAGATCAATATATTGGACGACTATATTCGGACATCGGAAAGGTTCCGAGTGATTCGGGTATTTTTCGGAGTACCGGGTAGTTACGGGAGAAGTAATGGGCCTTGATGGGCTTTAGTGGGAAGAGGAAAAAGGCTGCTGCGCCCCCCCTCCCCTCTAGTCCGAATTGGACTAGGGAAAAGGGGGCCGGCCACCTTTCCTACTCCTCCACTTCCTTCTCCCTTCCTCCCCTCTTGATGGACTCCTACTAGGACTTGGAGTCCTAGTAGGACTCCCATCCTGGCCGCACCAATAGCCTTGGCCGGCCTCCTCCTCCTCCATCCTTTATATACGGAGGCAGGGGGCACCCCATAGACACAATTGATCATTGAGATCGTTCCTTAGCCGTGTGCGGTGCCCCCTGCCACCATATTCCACCTCGATCATATCGTTGTAGTGCTTAGGCGAAGCCCTGCGTCGGTAGTACATCAAGATCGTCACCACGCCGTCGTGCTGACGGAACTCTTCCTCGACGCTTTGCTGGATCGGAGCCCGGGGATCGTCATCGAGCTGTACGTGTGCTAAGAACTCGAAGGTGCCGGAGTAACGGTGCTTGGATCGGTCGGATCGGGAAGACGTACGACTACTTTCTCTACGTTGTGTGATCGCTTCCGCAGTCGGTCTGCGTTGGTACGTAGACAACACTCTCCCCTCTCGTTGCTGTGCATCACCATGATCTTGCGTGTGCGTAGGAAAATTTTGAAATTACTACGTTCCCCAACAGTGGCATCCGAGCCTGGTTTTATGGTTTGATGTTATTTGCACGAGTAGAACACAAGTGAGTTGTGGGCGATATAAGTCATACTGCCTACCAGCATGTCATACTTTGGTTCGGCGGTATTGTTGGATGAAGCGGCCCGGACCGACATTACGCGTACGCTTACGCGAGACCGGTTTCCCCGACGTGCTTTGCACAAAGGTGACTTGCGGGTGACTGTTTCTCCAACTTTAGTTGAACCGAGTGTGACTACGCCCAGTCCTTGCGAAGGTTAAAACGAAGTCTATTTGACAAACTATCGTTGTGGTTTTGATGCGTAGGTGAGATTGGTTCTTGCTTAAGCCCGTAGCAGCCACATAAAACTTGCAACAACAAAGTAGAGGACGTCTAACTTGTTTTTGCAGGGCATGTTGTGATGTGATATGGTCAAAACGTGATGAGATATAAGTTGTTGTATGAGATGATCATGTTTTGTTAAAGTTATCGGCAACTGGCAAAAGCCTTATGGTTGTCTCTTTATTGCATAAGATGCAAGCACCAAATAACTGCTTTACTTTATTGCTATGCGATAGCAATAGTTGCAAGAGCAATAGTTGGCGAGACGACCATGTGACGACACATTGATATAGATCAAGATGATGGAGATCATGTTGGAAATATGCCCTAGAGGAAATAATAAAAGTATTATTATTATATTTCTTTGTTCATGATAATTGTCTTTATTCATGCTATAACTGTATTATCCGGAAATCGTAATACACGTGTGAATACATAGACCATAATATGTCCCTAGTAAGCCTCTAGATGACTAGCTCGTTGATCAACAGATAGTCATGGTTTCCTGGCTATGGACATTGGATGTCATTGATAACGGGATCACATAATTAGGAGAATGATGTGATGGACAAGACCCAATCCTAAGCATAGCACAAAGATCGTGTAGTTCGTTTGCTAGAGCTTTTCCAATGTCAAGTATCTTTTCCTTTGACCATGAGATCGTGTAACTCCCGGATACCGTAGGAGTGCTTTGGGTGTATCAAACGTCACAACGTAACTGGGTGACTATAAAGGTGCATTACAGGTATCTCCGAAAGTGTCTGTTGGGTTGACACGGATCGAGACTGGGATTTGTCACTCCGGATAACAGAGAGGTATCACTGGGCCCACTCGGTAATGCATCATCATTATGAGCTCAAGGTGACCAAGTGGTTGATCACGGGATCATGCATTACGGTACGAGTAAAGTGACTTGCCGGTAACGAGATTGAACAAGGTATTGGGATACCGACGATCGAGTCTCGGGCAAGTAACATACCGATTGACAAAGGGAATTGTATACGGGGTTGATTAATCCTCGACATCGTGGTTCATCCGATGAGATCATCGTGGAGCATGTGGGAGCCATCATGGGTATCCAGATCCCGCTGTTGGTTATTGACCGGAGAGTCGTCTCGGTCATGTCTGCTTGTCTCCCGAACCCGTAGGGTCTACACACTTAAGGTTCGGTGACGCTAGGGTTATGAAGATATGTATATGCAGTAATCCGAATGTTGTTCGGAGTCCCGGATGAGATCCCGGACGTCACGAGGAGTTCCGGAATGGTCCGGAGGTAAAGAATTATATATAGGAAGTGCTGTTTCGGCCATCGGGACAAGTTTCGGGGTTATCGGTATTGTACCGGGACCACCGGAGGGGTCCCGGGGGCCCATCGGGTGGGGCCACCTGTCCCGGGGGGGGCACATGGGCTGTAGGGGGTGCGCCTTGGCCTACATGGGCCAAGGGAACCAGCCCTACTTGGCCCATGCGCCTAGGGTTTCCATGTGGAGGAGTCCAAGTGGTGGAAGGCACCCCTGAGTGCCTTGGGGGGGAGGGAAACCTCCCCTGGCCGCCGCACCAAGGAGATTGGATCTCCTGGGCTGGCGCACCACCCCCCCTTGGTCCTCCTATATATAGTTGAGGAGAGGAGGGATTTCATATCTCAGCCTTTGGTGCTTCCTCTCTCCCCGTTACGTCTCTCTCTCGTAGTATAGGCGAAGCCCTGCTACTGTGACGCCCTGCATCCACCACCACGCCGTCGTGTTGCTGGATCTTCATCAACCTCTCTTCCCCCCTTGCTGGATCAAGAAAGGAGGAGACGTCATCCGTTCTGTACGTGTGTTGAACGCGGAGGCACCGTCCGTTCGGTGCTAAGATCATCGGTGATTTGAATCACGTCGTGTTCGACTACATCATCCCCGTTCTTTGAACGCTTCCGCTCGTGATCTACAAGGTACGTAGATGCATCTAATCACTCGTTGCTAGATGAACTCCTAGATGGATCTTGGTGAAACCGTAGGAAAAATTTTGTTTTCTGCAACGTTCCCTAACAGATCATGGTGTCATGCCGGTGACGATAGAAATCATGACGGTACTTCGGAGATGGAGATCACAAGCACAAGATGATGATGGCCATATCATATCACTTATATTGATTGCATGTGATGTTTATCTTTTTATGTATCTTATTTTGCTTAGTATGACGGTAGCATTTTAAGATGATCTCTCACTAATTATCAAGAAGTGTTTTCCCTGAGTATGCACCGTTGCCAAAGTTCGTCGTGCCCAGACACCACGTGATGATCGGGTGTGATAAGCTCTACGTCCATCTACAACGGGTGCAAGCCAGTTTTGCACACGCAGAATACTCAGGTTAAACTTGACGAGCCTAGCATATGCAGATATGGCCTCGGAACACGGAGACCGAAAGGTCGAGCGTGAATCATATAGTAGATATGATCAACATAGTGATGTTCACCAATGAAACTACTCCATCTCACGTGATGATCGGACATGGTTTAGTTGATTTGGATCACGTGATCACTTAGAGGATTAGAGGGATGTCTATCTAAGTGGGAGTTCTTAAGTAATATGATTAAATTGAACTTAAATTTATCATGAACTTAGTCCTGGTAGTATTTTGCAAATTATGTTGTAGATCAATAGCTTGCGTTGTTGCTTTCATATGTTTATTTTGATATGTTCCTAGAGAAAATTGTATTGAAATATGTTAGTAGCAATGATGTGGATTGGATCTGTGATCTGAGGTTTATCCTCATTGCTGCACAGAAGAATTATGTCCTTGATGCACCGCTAGGTGACGGACCTATTGCAGGAGCAGATACAGACGTTATGAACGTTTGGCTAGCTCAATATAATGACTACTTGATAGTTTAAGTGCACCATGCTTAACGGCTTAGAATCGAGACTTCAAAGACGTTTTGAACGTCATGGACCATATAAGATGTTCCAGGAGTTGAAGTTAATATTTCAAGCAAATACCCGAGTTGAGAGATATGAAATCTCCAACAAGTTCTATAGCTGAAAGATGGAGGAGAATCGCTCAACTAGTGAGCATGTGCTCAGATTGTCTAGGTACTACAATCGCTTGAATCAAGTGGGAGTTTATCTTCCAGATAAGATAGTGATTGACAGAATTCTCTAGTCACCATCACCAAGTTAGTAGAACTTCGTGATGAACTATAATATGCAAGGGATAACGGAAACAACTCCCAAGCTCTTCGTGATGCTGAAATCAACGAAGGTAGAAATCAAGAAAAACATCAAGTGTTGATGGTTGACAAGACCACTAGTTTCAAGAAAAGGGCAAAGGGAAGAAGGGGAACTTCAAGAAGAACGGCAAGCAAGTTGCTGCTCAAGTGAAGAAGCCCAAGTCTGATCCTAAGTCTGAGACTAAGTGCTTGTACTGCAAAGGGACTGGTCACTGGAAGCGGAACTACCCCAAGTGATTGGCGGATAAGAAGGATGGCAAAGTGAACATAAGTATATTTGATATACATGTTATTGATGTGTACTTTACTAGTGTTTATAGCAAACCCTCAGTATTTGATACTAGTTCAGTTGCTAATATTAGTAACTCGAAACGGGAGTTGCAGAATGAACAGAGACTAGTTAAGGGTGAAGTAACGATGTGTGTTGGAAGTGGTTCCAAGATTGATATGATCATCATCGCACACTCCCTATACTTTCGGGATTAGTGTTGAACCTAAATAAGTGTTATTTGGTGTTTTGCGTTGAGCATGAATATGATTTGATCATGTTTATTGTAATACGGTTATTCATTTAAGTAAAAGAATAAATTGTTGTTCTGTTTTATGAATAAAACCTTATATGGTTACACACCCAATGAAAATAGTTCATTGGATCTCGATCTTAGTGATACACATATTCATAATATGTGAAGTTAATAATGATAGTGCAACTTATTTGTGGCACTGCCGTTTAGGTCATATTGGTGTAAAGCGCATGAAGAAACTCCATACTGATGGGATTTTGGAATCACTTGATTATGAATCACTTGATGCTTGCGAACCATGCCTTATGGGCAAGATGACTAAAAACGCCGTTCTCCGGAACAATGAAGCAAGCAACAGATTTGTTGGAAATCATACATACTGATGTATGTGGTCCGATGAATATTAAGGCTTACAGCAGGTATCATTATTTTCTGACCTTCACAAGATGATTTGAGCAGATATGGGGATATCTACTTGATGAAACATAAGTCTGAAACACTTGAACAGTTCAAAGAATTTCAGAGTGAAGTGGAAAATCATCGTGACAAGAAAGTAAAAGTTTCTATGATATGATCGCAGAGGTAAAATATTTGAGTTACGAGTTTGGTCTTCACTTAAAACAATGTGAAATAGTTTTACTACTCACGCCACCTGGAACACTACAGCATAATGGTTTGTCCGAACGTCATAACCGTACTTTATTGGATATAGTGCAATCTATGATGTTTCTTATCGATCTACCACTATCGTTTTGGGGTTATGCATTAGAGACAGCTGCATTCACGTTAAATAGGGCATCATCAAAATCCGTTGAGACGACGCCTTATGAACTATGGTTTGGCAAGAAACCAAAGTTGTCGTTTCTTAAAGTTTGGGGTTGTGATGCTTATATGAAAAAGTTTCATCCTAATAAGCTCAAACCCAAATCGGAGAAATATGTCTTCATAGGATACCCAAAGGAAACTGTTGGGTACACCTTCTATCACAGATCCTAAGGCAAGACATTCGTTGCTTATAATGGATCCTTTCTAGAGAAGGAGTTTCTCTCGAAAGAAGTGAGTGGGAGGAAAGTAGAAAACTTGATAAGGTAATTGTACCTTCTCCCTTATTGGAAAATAGTTCATCACAAAAATCTGTTCTTGTGACTACTACACCAATTAGTGAGGAAGCTAATGATGATGATCATGTAACTTCAGATCAAGTTACTACCGAATCTCGTAGGTAAACCAGAGTGAGATCCGCACCAGAGTGGTACGGTAATCCTGTTCTGGAGGTCATGTTACTTGACCATGACGAACCTACGAACTATGAGGAAGCGATGATGAGCCCAGATTCCGCGAAATGGCTTGAGGCCATGAAATCTGAGATATGATCCATGTATGAGAACAAAGTTTGGACTTTGGTTGACTTGCCCGATGATCGGCGAGCAATTGAGAATAAATGGATCTTCAAGAGGAAGACGGACGCTGATAGTAGTGTTACTATCTACAAAGTTAGAATTGTCGCAAGAGGTTTTCGACAAGTTCAAGGTGTTGACTACGATGAGAGCTTCTCACTCGTATCTATGCTTGAGTCTGTCTGAATCATGTTAGTAATTGCCGCATTTTATGAAATCTGGCAAACGGATAAACAAAACTGCATTCCTTAATGGATTTATTAAAGAAGAGTTGTATATGATGCAACCAGAAGGTTTTGTCAATCCGAAAGGTGCTAACAAAATGTACAAGCTCCAGCGATCCATCTGTGGACTGGTGTAAGCATCTCGGAGTTGGAATATACGCTTTGATGAATTGATCAAAGCATATAGTTTTATACAGACTTGCGGTGAAGCCTGTATTTACAAGAAAGTGAGTGGGAGCACTACAACATTTCTGATAAGTATATGTGAATGACATATTGTTGATCGGAAATAATGTAGAATTATTCTGTAAAGCATAAAGGAGTATTTGAAAGGAGTTTTTTCAAAGAAAGACTTCGGTGAAGCTGCTTACATATTGAGTATCAAGATCTATAGAGATAGATCAAGACACTTGATAAGTTTTTTCAATGAGTACATACCTTGACAAGATTTTGAAGTAGTTCAAAATGGAACAGTCAAAGAAAAGGTTTCTTGCCCGTGTTACAAGGTGTGAAGTTGAGTAAGACTCAAAGCCCGACCACGGCAGAAGATAGAAAGAGAATGAAAGTCATTCCCTATGCCTTAGCCATAGGTTCTATAAAGTATGCCATGCTGTGTACCAGATCTATTGTATACCCTACACTGTGTTAAGCAAGGGAGTAAAATAGTGATCTAAGAGTAGATCACTGGACAGCGGTCAAAATTATCCTTAGTGGAATAAGGATATGTTTCTCGATTATGGAAGTGGAAAAAAAAGGGTTCGTCGTAAAGGGTTACGCCGATGCAAGTTTTGACACTAATCTAGATGACTCTAAGTCTCGGTCTAGATACATATTGAAAGTGGGAGCAATTAGCTAGAGTAGCTCCACTCAGGGCATTGTTGACATAGAAATTTGCAAAATACATGCGGATCTGAATGTGGCAGACCCGTTGACTAAGATTCTCTCACAAGCAAAACATGATCACACCTTAGTACTCCTTGGGTGCTAATCACATAGCGATGTGAACTAGATTACTGAATCTAGTAAACCCTTTGGGTGTTGGTCACATGGCGATGTGAACTATGGGTGTTAATCACATGATGATGTGAACTATCGATGTTAATCACATGGTGATGTGATCTAGATTATTGACTCTAGTGCAAGTGGGAGACTGAAGGAAATATGCCCTAGAGGCAATAATAAAGTTATTATTTATTTCCTTATTTCATGATAAATGTTTATTATTCATGCTAGAATTGTATTAACCGGAAACATAATACATGTGTGAATACATAGACAAACAGAGTGTCACTAGTATGCCTCTACTTGACTAGCTCGTTAATCAAAGATGGTTATGTTTCCTAACCATAGACAAAGAGTTGTTATTTGATTAACGAGGTCACATCATTAGTTGAATGATCTGATTGACATGACCCATTCCATTAGCTTAGCACCCGATCGTTTAGTATGTTGCTATTGCTTTCTTCATAACTTATACATGTTCCTATGACTATGAGATTATGCAACTCCCGTTTGCCGGAGGAACACTTTGGGTGCTACCAAACGTCACAACGTAACTGGGTGATTATAAAGGAGCATTACAGGTGTCTCCAAAGGTAGATGTTGGGTTGGCGTATTTCGAGATTAGGATTTGTCACTCCGATTGTCGGAGAGGTATCTCTGGGCCCTCTCGGTAATGCACATCACATAAGCCTTGCAAGCATTGCAACTAATGAGTTAGTTGCAAGATGATGTATTACGGAACGAGTAAAGAGACTTCCCGGTAACGAGATTGAACTAGGTATTGGATAGCGACGATTGAATCTCGGGCAAGTAACATACCGATGACAAAGGGAACAACGTATGTTGTTATGCGGTCTGACCGATAAACATCTTCGTAGAATATGTAGGAGCCAATATGGGCATCCAGGTCCCGCTATTGGTTATTGACCGGAGACGTGTCTCGGTCATGTCTACATTGTTCTCGAATCGTAGGGTCCGCACGCTTAAGGTTTCGATGACAGTTATATTATGAGTTTATGAGTTTTGATGTACCGAAGGAGTTCGGAGTCCCAGATGAGATCGGGGACATGACGAGGAGTCTCGAAATGGTCGAGACGTAAAGATCGATATATTGGACGACTATATTCGGACATCGGAAAGGTTCCGAGTGATTCGGGTATTTTTCGGAGTACCGGGTAGTTACGGGAGAAGTAATGGGCCTTGATGGGCTTTAGTGGGAAGAGGAAAAAGCCTGCTGCGCCCCCCCTCCCCTCTAGTCCGAATTGGACTAGGGAAAAGGGGGCCGGCCACCTTTCCTACTCCTCCACTTCCTTCTCCCTTCCTCCCCTCTTAATGGACTCCTACTAGGACTTGGAGTCCTAGTAGGACTCCCATCCTGGCCGCACCAATAGCCTTGGCCGGCCTCCTCCTCCTCCATCCTTTATATACGGAGGCAGGGGGCACCCCATAGACACAATTGATCATTGAGATCGTTCCTTAGCCGTGTGCGGTGCCCCCTGCCACCATATTCCACCTCGATCATATCGTTGTAGTGCTTAGGCGAAGCCCTGCGTCGGTAGTACATCAAGATCGTCACCACGCCGTCGTGCTGACGGAACTCTTCCTCGACGCTTTGCTGGATCGGAGCCCGGGGACCGTCATCGAGCTGTACGTGTGCTAAGAACTCGGAGGTGCCGGAGTAACGGTGCTTGGATCGGTCGGATCGGGAAGACGTACGACTACTTCCTCTACGTTGTGTGATCGCTTCCGCAGTCGGTCTGCGTTGGTACGTAGACAACACTCTCCCCTCTCGTTGCTGTGCATCACCATGATCTTGCGTGTGCGTAGGAAAATTTTGAAATTACTACGTTCCCCAACAGCTACTATCTTTGCTGATTTGAGGACACAACAAGTTCTATTGGACACAACAAGTTACACTGGAAACTGCTACTATCTTTGCTGATTTGATTATCAACAGGATTTCGTGATCATCATCTCGCTGATCAGACCAATACTATGCTAATGCTCTGCTAAATTCACCACTGGCTAAAAGGAGAAAATACAGCTTTTTTAATCTAACAAACATGAAAATTCTCATAAGCATATACGTGTAACTATGACAAGATAGCATTATTTTTTGTGGCAAAATTGGACCAAGTATTACCTTCAATCGGCCAGAAGAGGAACATTTGAATCTCCTTGAAATTTTACAATGGACAACCTGCAGCAAACTGACAGGGTGAGGGTAATTGGGAGAGAGATGCAGAGCTGGGGCTCGGCCAGAGGAGGTTAGTCTCCATCGGAATGGAAAGAGCGCAGTAAGCAAATCAGGAGGGTTTGGGATGAAGAAAACTCACCCCTTTGCGGTCGGTCGGATGGGGCGGAGCTCGCGCTTGCTGAAGACGCGATCCCCGGCGGCGGCGGCGGCAAGGAGGAGGCGGAGATGGCCGGCTCCAGAGGGCCGAACGGGATGTGCAGCTCGCTCCACCCTAGGAGGAAGGATACCTTCCTGGATCCATCCATCCATGCTTGCAGCTTAGACGACGACCGTGGGTGGATCTGCAGCCATGGTGGCTGGGGGAGAAGACCGCGGGTGCGGGCGCCGTCGCTTGGGAATGGAGGTGGAGGAGGAGGCATCGGCGACGGCGGCATAGGGCATGGATCGGCCGCGGCACATGGATGGATCGGCCGCGGAGGGGGCGTAGGGCTGGATCGGGCGTGCGAAGGTCTGGTTGGCGGCGGAGACCGATCTGCTATGGGAACGAGGGATTGATCCTAGGGTTTTTTGGCACCGGTTTATTTCGCTGGAGGGTATCGAATAAGCAGAGGTGGGAGGATGACGAAAATAAAACGAACGTGGAAGGATGACGAAAATAAACCAGCGAAAATAAACACATGGACTATTTACCAACTGCTCCATTAGGAGTAGAGATACACACACTTTGTGTGTATCGTAAAAAAAACCCGGACCTGTCATCGAACTGGTGAGCCTGTCAATTCAGGTTTTCATTGGTCGGATCGCCGGTTCATCATTCTATTCGCTGGTTTTTACCATAAAATAATGTATACTCCCTCCGTCCGAAAATACTTGTCATCGAAAAGGATAAAAAGAGATGTATCTAGAACTAAAATACGTCTAGATATATCCACTTTTGTTCATTTTGATAATAAGTATTTCCGGATGAAGGGAGTATTAAGTAACTATATATGGTAATATATTACTGAAAATGGTCGAATAGAAGCATTTCCTTGTACTTGACAACAAATGTGCCCAGCCAAGGTGGTTATTGGGCCAAGCGTTGCTTCGAACTACCACGTAACTACCCTAAACCCTAAACTCTCTGTTCTCCCTAGTTAGATTTTAGATTGTTTTTTTCCCGGTTCAACTTCTGGATTATTTTTGGTTTATTCCACAAAATCGGCCGTTTTCATCGGTCTGGTTGCAGGACAGTCTCCGGAGCTTAAAGAACCATCGGATGTCTCCGGTTCTAGTTTTTTCTGGTCTAACCACTGGTCCGTTCCGGTTTTCACACTATGCCTGAAGGTCGCTAGCTAAGGGTATCTCCAGCCGTTGGCCCCTCAGGGGGCGTCTAAAAGCGCCGCCTGGGGGTGAGCCGGCGCAAAAAATGGCCCTGGGGCGAGTCGGCCCCCGGGGCCGCCCCCAGGCGCGTATTAAAAAACAAAAAAAAAAGAACGTTCGGCGAAGTTATGATAAAAACTAGTTAAATTTCGGCCAAACATTACAAATTTCAGCGAAATTCGTCCAAACATTACATTAACCTAATCTAAAAAAAGAAAGGGGGAAGTCGTCGCCGCCGTCGCCGCCATTGTCGTCGTCGGCCTTCTCCTCCTTGACGCGGGCACCCCTGCTGGACCCCTGCCCGGCGTCGCCATGGTGAACAGGCGGCGGCGCGTCGTCGTCGCTGCTGTCGCATAGGACGACGACCCCGCCTTCCTCGCGGCCGCGCCGGCGCTCCTCGAAGCGGCGTAGGGCGGCGCGCTGGCGCTCCTTCTCCTTCTCGCGGCGCGCCTTCTCCATCACAATGGAGTCCTGGCGCGCCCATTCGAGGGCGGCATCGTCGTCATCGGTGAACTCGGCCTTCACCGGCGCCAGCGGCTCCGTCTTCACCGGCGCCAGCCCCGGCTCCGTCTTCGGCTTGACGAAGCGCGGAGGAGCCCCCGACGAGGGGGCGTGCCGGCCGCCCTCGTTGATGACGATGGCGGTGCTGCGAGTGCGCCGGCCGAGCGGCGTCTCCGTCGCGGGCTCGGCCTTGACGCCGAGCAGCGCCGGAGAGCCGAAGGAGTGGGAAGAAGATCGCGACGACGAGGAGGAAGAAGAGGATGCGCTGAACCTTCTTGGAGCCCATGGCCCGGCGCGGCAGTGCTGCGCCGGGGCGGCCGCCCTCGCCGGGGGGTACGCCAACGGCGGGTTGTTGCCGCCCTCGAGGTGCGTGAGCACGCCCTCGAGTGTGCTGCCGGGGACGCCCCACCAGAGGTAGCGTCCCTCGCTGTTCTGCCGGCTGCCGCCGACCATCGGCGCGCCGTTGGTGGACGCCAACCGCTGCTATTGGCGGCGCTCGAAGTACGCCGCCCAGGCGGTGTGGTTGTCGGCGGCGTACTGGGGGAGGGAGAGCTCGACGTCGGTGAGGAACGCGCGCACGATGTCGACCTCCTCGGCGAAGTACCTTGGGTCCACCGCGGGGTCGGGCACCGGGGGAATGGGCACTCCCCCGGCGCTGAGTCTCCACCCCGTCGGCCCGGCGCGCATGTACGGCGGCGCCGGATGTTCGCCTGGAACAGGAGCCACGACTCCTGTTTGCGCAGCGAACGGCGGCCGAAGCCGTTGGCCGCCGCCGTATCTCCGGGGAAGCGCTCTGCCATGGCGAAGGCGGGGCTGGGCGGGCTCGGAAGAGGTAGAGGGAGGGGCTGGGCGGCGGCGCTCGGGGAGAGGTAGGGAGAGGAAGGGCTGGACGGCGGCGAGGGGCGGGGCTGGTGTGGGCGCAGGTGAGCGGAGGCCGCCGGCTTTTATAGCCGCGCCGCGCCCGTGTGTACGCGTGCGAGGGAGTGGAGGCGTCGGCGCGCCATCCCGTGAACGCACCGCCCGTGAGGAATCAATGGCAAGGCTGACCGGCGGCAGCCTTGCCATTGATTCCCCGCGGGAACCGAGGCCGTTGGGGGAAGACGAGGCGCCGACTCGCTGACGCGGCTGGCCCGCATCTTTTTCGTGACAAAACAGCTCGCCCCGGCGCCCCCGGGCGCCCCCCCAGCGCGCCGGGTTCGGCCTGGGTCCGCCGGCGCTGTTTTCAGCCCAAGCCGGCGAAAATCGGGCTCCTGGGAGCGCGACTGGGCCGTTTTTTCGGCGCCGGCGCGAAAAGATCGCCTGGGGAGGCCTTCCTGGGGGCGCGGCTGGAGATGCCCTAAGGGCGCTGGCGCGACGGCGTCCGGGTTGTTTGATCGTTGCATGCAGATCGAGTGGTTCGTGGGGCGCCAGTTGGCATGGACCAGGACAAGAGGAGAGGAGCAGGGCCGGCTCTGGGGGTAGGCCACCTTGGCCTGGGCCAAGGGCCCCGGTCTGGGGGGGGCATCATCAGATACATATAAGACTATACATCTATTTTGCTGGAAAAAAAATGAATTAGTACAGGCCCAGCCCAACTACGGGAGAGGAAAAGGCATGACGCCTGGCATACTACATCGACTAGAAGAACGCCCGTGCGTTGCAACGGGGCCACATTAACTTTAAGAGTTCAATATTAATCATGTTAATAATACATTTAATATTCTCATACATATCAAGTGACACTGGCGACCTTTTTTGTCAATTTAGCAACGGGCTCAGTTGCAACAGGCTCTTTATACATATCAGACAACTCGCTACTACTTAAACTACAACTATGGCTACCAATATTTTTTTGTCAATTTAGCTCAGCAATAGTGCCTGGCTTAATAGACTGCTTTGCATTCACCCCCTTAGAAGACAGAAAGAACCAATTCAACATGTCAGAAGCTTAACAGAAATTTCATTTGTATGGCATGAACATATAGTAGGAACACCAACACATAGATCACCAGAGAGCAGAGCACAACATGCACACACTCGGGCCATCTATATCATACACACACAGCAACGCACACACGCATCACGCTGGCATACACATACAGAAAAGCAGGCACACACGCATCATGCGCATTGGCCGGTGCGACGCACGCAGAGCAAGTACGTACGCATGGAGAGCAAGCTAGCAAGCACGCACGCGTCCAACCCCGCCGCTGCATGCGCTGGCAGAAGGTGAGGCAGCAAGGGAGACTGCACATTGAAGTTGTCCATGGAAGGCTGGAGGTGCTGGGCCGGCGACGGCGGTGTCGGGACGGCGCTTGATTCGTTCCCGGTGGCGTGGAGCTTGGGGCGGCAACGCGGCGATAGCTAGTGCTCGGGGATGGGGGTTTGGGGCGGGGGCAGTCGACCCGATGGCTGGCGAAGTTAACGGGCTCAAGCGGCTGGAAATTCGGCGGGTGGCGGCTGTTGGGGAACGTTGAAGAGAACAAAAAAAATTTAATACGGTTTCACCAAGATCCATCTATGAGTTCATCTAGCAACGAGTGATCGGATGCATCTACATACCTTTGTAGATCGCGAGCGGAAGCGTTCAAAGAACGGGGATGAGGGAGTCATACTCGACATGATCCAAATCACCGGAGATCCTAGCGCCGAACGGACGGCACCTCCGCGTTCAACACATGTACGGTCAGCGTGACGTCTCCTTCTTCTTGATCCAGCAAGGGGGAAGGAGAGGTTGAGGAAGATGGCTCCAGCAGCAGCACGACGGCGTGGTGGTGTTGGAGCTGCAGTACTCCGGCAGGGCTTCGCCAAGCTCTATGGAGGAGGAGGATGTGTTGGAGAGGGAGAGGGAGGCACCAAAGGCAAAGGTAAGAGGTCCTCCATCCCCCACTATATATAGGGGGGCCTAGGGGGGCGCCGGCCCTAGGAGATGCAATCTCCTAGGGGGCGGCGGCCAAGGGGTGGGGGGCTTGCCCCCCAAGCAAGGGGGCGCCCCCCTTTTAGGGTTTCCCCACCCTAGGCGCATGGGCCCTAGGAGAAGTGGCGCCCCAGCCCATTTTGGGCTGGATCCCTTCCCACTTCAGCCCATGGGGCCCTCCGGGATAGGTGGCCCCATCCGGTGGACCCCCGGGACCCTTCCGGTGGTCCCGGTACAATACCGGTGACCCCGAAACTTGTCCCGATGGCCGAAATAGCACTTCCTATATATAATTCTTTACATCCGGACCATTCCGGAACTCCTCGTGACGTCCGGGATCTCATCCGGGACTCCGAACAACATTCGGGTTACTGCATATACATATCCCTACAACCCTAGCGTCACCGAACCTTAAGTGTGTAGACCCTACGGGTTCGGGAGACATGTAGACATGACCGAGATTGCTCTCCGGTCAATAACCAACAGCGGGATCTGGATACCCATGTTGGCTCCCACATGCTCCTCGATGATCTCATCGGATGAACCACGATGTCGAGGATTCAAGCAACCCCGTATACAATTCCCTTTGTCAATCGGTATGCTACTTGCCCGAGATTCGATCGTCGGTATCCCAATATCTTGTTCAATCTCGTTACCGGCAAGTCACTTTACTTGTACCGTAATGCATGATCCCGTGACCAGACACTTGGTCACTTTGAGCTCATAATGATGATGCATTACCGAGTGGGCCCAGTGATACCTCTCCGTCATACGGAGTGACAAATCCCAGTCTTGATCCATGTCAACCCAACAGACACTTTCGGAGATACCCGTAGTATACCTTTATAGTCACCCAGTTACGTTGTGACGTTTGGTACACCCAAAGCACTCCTACGGTATCCGGGAGTTACACGATCTCATGGTCTAAGGAAAGGATACTTGACATTGGAAAAACTGTAGCAAACGAACTATACGATCTTATGCTATGTTTAGGATTGGGTCTTGTCCATCACATCATTCTCCTAACGATTGGGTTTTCATACATGGATCCTATCTCGGATTTCATGGCTTCTAGCCATTTGTCGGAATCCGGGCCCGCCATCACTTCTTCATAGTTCGAAGGTTCACCGTTGTCTAACAACATGATTTCCAAGACAGGGTTGCCGTACCACTCTGGTGCGGAACGTGTCCTTGTGGACCTACGAAGTTCAGTATCAACTTGATCTGAAGTTTCATGATCATCATCATTAACTTCCTCTCTAGTCGGTGCAGGCACCTCAGGAACATTTTCTTGAGTTGCGCCATTTTCCGGTTCAAGAGGTAATACTTCATCAAGTTCTACTTTCCTCCCACTTACTTCTTTCGAGAGAAACTCTTTCTCTAGAAAGGATCCATTCTTGGCAACAAAGATCTTGCCTTCGGATGTGAAGTAGAAGGTATACCCAATAGTTTCTTTAGGGTATCCTATGAAGACGCATTTTTCCGACTTGGGTTCGAGCTTTTCAGGTTGAAGTTTCTTGACATAAGCATCGCATCCCCAAACTTTTAGAAACGACAGCTTAGGTTTCTACCCAAACCATAATTCATACGGTGTCGTCTCAACGGATTTCGACGGAGCCCTATTTAAAGTGAATGCGGTAGTCTCTAAAGCATAGCCCCGAAAAGATAACGGTAAATCGGTAAGAGACATCATAGATCACACCATATCTAATAGAGTGCGATTACGACGTTCGGACACACCATTACGCTGAGGTGTTCCAGGCGGCGTGAGTTGTGAAACTATTCCACATTTTCTTAAGTGTGTGCCAAATTCGTGACTCAAGTATTCTCCTCCACGATCTGATCGCAAAAACTTGATTTTTCTGTCACGTTGATTCTCAACCTCACTCTGAAATTCCTTGAATTTTCAAAGGTTTCAGACTTGTGTTTCATTAAGTAGACATACCCATATCTACTCAAGTCATCAGTGAGGGTGAGAACATAACGATAGCCACCGCGAGCCTCAACGCTCATTGGACCGCACACATCAGTATGTATGATTTCCAATAAGTTGGTTGCTCGCTCCATTGTTCCTGAGAACGGAGTCTTGGTCATTTTACCCATGAGGCATGGTTCGCACGTGTCAAATGATTCATAATCAAGAGACTCTAAAAGTCCATCTACATGGAGCTTCTTCATGTGTTTGACACCTATGTGACCAAGGCGGCAGTGCCACAAGTATGTGGGACTATCATTATCAACCTTACATCTTTTGGTATTCACACTATGAACATGTGTAGCATTACACTCGAGATTCATTAAGAATAAACCATTCACCATCGGAGCATGACCATAAAACATATCTCTCATATAAATAGAACAACCATTATTCTCGGATTTAAATGAGTAGCCATCTCGAATTAAACGAGATCCCGATACAATGTTCATGCTCAAAGCTGGCACTAAATAACAATTATTGAGGTTTAAAACTAATCCCGTAGGTAAATGCAGAGGTAACGTGCCGACGGTGATCACATCGACCCTGGAACCATTCCCGACGCGCATCGTCACCTCGTCCTTCGCCAGTCTCCGCTTATTCCGCAGCTCCTGCTTTGAGTTACAAATGTGAGCAACTGCACCGGTATCAAATACCCAGGAGCTACTACGAGTACTGGTAAGGTACACATCAATTACATGTATATCACATATACCTTTTGTTTTGCCGGCCTTCTTGTCTGCTAAGTATTTGGGGCAATTCCGCTTCCAGTGACCACTTCCCTTGCAATAAAAGCACTCAGTCTCGGGCTTGGGTCCATTCTTTGGCTTCTTCCTGGTAGCTTGCTTACCGGGCGCGGCAACTCCCTTGCCGTCCTTCTTAAAGTTCTTCTTACCCTTGCCTTTCTTGAACTTAGTGGTTTTATTCACCATCAACACTTGATGTTTCTTTTTGACTTCTACCTCTGCTGATTTCAGCATTGCAAATAATTCGGGAATGGTCTTTTCCATCCCCTGCATATTGAAATTCATCACAAAGCTCATGTAGCTTGGTGGAAGCGACTGAAGGATTCTGTCAATGACTGCGTCATCCAGGAGATTAACTCCCAGCTGAGTCAAGCGGTTATGTAACCCAGACATTGTGAGTATGTGCTCACTGACAGAACTATTTTCCTCCATCTTACAGCTGAAAAACTTGTCGGAGACTTCATATCTCTCGACCCGGGCATGAGCTTCGAAAACCATTTTCAGCTCTTCGAACATCTCATATGCTCCGTGTCTCTCAAAACGTTTTTGGAGCCCCGGTTCTAAGCTGTAAAGCATGCCGCACTGAACGAGGGAGTAATCATCAGCACGTGTCTGCCAAGCGTTCATAACGTCTTGGTTCTGTGGGACGGGTGCATCACCTAGTGGTGCTTGTAGGACATAATCTTTCTTGGCAGCTATGAGGATGATCCTCAGGTTCCGGACCCAGTCCGTATAGTTGCTGCCATCTTCTTTTAGCTTGGTTTTCTCTAGGAATGCGTTGAAGTTGAGGACAACGTTGGCCATTTGATCTACAAGACATATTGTAAAGATTTTAGACTAAGTTCATGATAATTAGGTTCATCTAATAAAATTATTCAATGAACTCCCACTCAGATAGACATCCCTCCAGTCATCTAAGTATAACATGATCCGAGTTAAGTAGGCCGTGTCCGATCATCACGTGAGACGAACTAGTCAACGTCGGTGAACATCTTCATGTTGATCGTATCTTCTATACGACTCATGCTCGACCTTTCGGTCTTCTGTGTTCCGAGTCCATGTCTGTACATGCTAGGCTCGTCAAGTCAACCTAAGTGTTTGCATGTGTAAATCTGTCTTACACCCGTTGTATGTGAACGTTGGAATCTATCACACCCGATCATCACGTGGTGCTTCGAAACAACGAACTGTCGCAACGGTGCACAGTTAGGGGGAACACTTTCTTGAAATTATTGTGAGGGATCATCTTATTTACTACCGTCGTTCTAAGTAAACAAGATGTACAAAAACATGATAAACATCACATGCAATCAAATAATAATAGTGACATGATATGGCCAATATCACATAGCTCCTTTGATCTCCATCTAGGGGCTCCATGATCATCTTGTCACCGGCATGACACCATGATCTCCATCATCATGGTCTCCATCATCGTGTCTCCATGAAGTCGCTCGCCAACTATTACTTCTACTACTATGGCTAACGCGTTTAGCAATAAAGTAAAGTAATTTACATGGCGTTTCTCAATGACATGCAGGTCATACAAAAAATAAAGACAACTCCTATGGCTCCTGCCGGTTGTCATACTCATCGACATGCAAGTCGTGATTCCTATTACAATAGCATGAACATCTCATACATCACATATATATCATTCATCATTCATCACAACTTTGGCCATATCACATCACAGAACACTTGCTGCAAAAACAAGTTAGACGTCCTCTAATTGTTGTTGCAAGTTTTACGTGGCTGCAATAGGGTTCTAGCAAAAACGTTTTCTTACCTACGTGAAAGCCACAACGTGATTTGTCAACTTCTATTTACCCTTCATAAGGACCCTTTTCATCGAATCCGCTCCTACTAAAGTGGGAGAGACAGACACCCGCCAGCCACCTTATGCAACTTGTGCATGTTAGTCGGTGGAACCGGTCTCACGTAAGCGTACGTGTAAGGTTGGTCCGGGCCGCTTCATCCCACAATACCGCTGAAGCAAGATAAGACTAGTAGCGGCAAGAAAGTTGACAACATCTACGCCCACAAAAAATTGTGTTCTACTCGTGCAAAGAGAACTACGCATAGACCTAGCTCATGATGCCACTGTTGGGGAACGTTGCAGAAAACAAAAAAAATTCCTACGGTTTCACCAAGATCCATCTATGAGTTCATCTAGCAACGAGTGATCGGATGCATCTACATACCTTTGTAGATCGCGAGCGGAAGCGTTCAAAGAACGGGGATGAGGGAGTCGTACTCGACGTGATCCAAAACACCGGAGATCCTAGCGCCGAACGGACGGCACCTCCGCGTTCAACACACGTACGGTCAGCGTGACGTCTCCTTCTTCTTGATCCAGCAAGGGGGAAGGAGAGGTTGAGGAAGATGGCTCCAGCAGCAGCACGACGGTGTGGTGGTGATGGAGCTACAGTACTCCGGCAGGGCTTCGCCAAGCTCTATGGAGGAGGAGGATGTGTTGGAGAGGGAGAGGGAGGCACCAAAGGCAAAGGTAAGAGGTCCTCCATCCCCCCACTATATATAGGGGGGCTAGGGGAGGCGGACCTAGGAGATGCAATCTCCTAGGGGGGCGACGGCCAAGGGGTGGGGGGCTTGCCCCCCAAGCAAGGGGGCGCCCCCCTTTTAGGGTTTCCCCACCCTAGGCGCATGGGCCCTAGGGGAAGTGGCGCCCCAGCCCATTTTGGGCTGGATCCCTTCCCACTTCAGCCCATGGGGCCCTCCAGGATAGGTGGCCCCACCCGGTGGACCCCGGGACCCTTCCGGTGGTCCCGGTACAATACCGGTGACCCTGAAACTTGTCCCGATGGCCGAAATAGCACTTCCTATATATAATTCTTTACCTCCGGACCATTCCGGAACTCCTCGTGACGTCCGGGATCTCATCCAGGACTCCAAACAACATTCGGGTTACTGCATATACATATCCCTACAACCCTAGCGTCACCGAATCTTAAGTGTGTAGACCCTACGGGTTCGGGAGACATGTAGACATGACCGAGATTGCTCTCTGGTCAATAACCAACAGCGGGATCTGGATACCCATGTTGGCTCCCACATGCTCCTCGATGATCTCATCGGATGAACCACGATGTCGAGGATTCAAGCAACCCCGTATACAATTCCCTTTTGTCAATCGGTATGCTACTTGCCCGAGATTCGATCATCGGTATCCCAATATCTTGTTCAATCTCGTTACCGGCAAGTCACTTTACTTGTACCGTAATGCATGATCCCGTGACCAGACACTTGGTCACTTTGAGCTCATAATGATGATGCATTACCGAGTGGGCCCAGTGATACCTCTCCGTCATACGGAGTGACAAATCCCAGTCTTGATCCGTGTCAACCCAACAGACACTTTCGGAGATACCCGTAGTATAACTTTATAGTCACCCAGTTACGTTGTGACGTTTGGTACACCCAAAGCACTCCTACGGTATCCGGGAGTTACACGATCTCATGGTCTAAGGAAATGATACTTGACATTGGAAAAACTCTAGCAAACGAACTATACGATCTTATGCTATGTTTAGGATTGGGTCTTGTCCATCACATCATTCTCCTAATGATGTGATCTCGTTATCAATGACATCCAATGTTCATAGTCAGGAAACCATGACTATCTGTTGATCAACGAGCTAGTCAACTAGAGGTTACTAGGTACATGTTGGTGTCTATTATTCACACATGTATTACGATTTTCGGATAACACAATTATAGCATGAATAAAGACAATTATCATGAGCAAGGAAATATAATAATAATGCTTTTATTATTGCCTCTAGGGCATATTTCCAACAGCGGCGGCACAGCGCGACGACTTAGCGAGCGGATCCCCTTAAAAAAGACATAGCGAGCAGATTCCTTTAAAACTGGTAGGAATGGATACGATTGATGACGTTGATAAATAGTGGTGAATGTTGGCCTAATTTACTATCATCATGCATGGAAACGAATCATCAAGAAAAAGAATACTTTCTATTACTACACTCATAGGAAGCTTCCTAATCTCTGCTACCGAACAGTTTCTGCCCAAACAAGGAATGAAAGTTATGGACGTGATTCGAAAGGAAACAAATGTTATGAAGATTAATTAATTTAGATTTAATTTTTAGAGATTGATTGTGATTGATTCTTTTACATAAAAACATTACTAAATAATTTGCGTCAGTATGGAAAGTTCTGATCCGTTCAGTTTTTTTCGTTGTGTGAGAGGGTGAAGTGAAAATAAACTGATGAAGTGGGGGAGGCGACGAAAAAAATCTACGACGCTTAACCTATGAAAAAAACCGGATGAAAGTGGTGGGACAAAAAAAAACTGGAAGCGAGACTGCCAACTGCTCCATTAGGAGTAGAGAGATCGATTCAATCGATTGAATCGCATCTCGGCATCTGCGTCTGGTCCTGGTCGCCTCGGGGGCTCGTCCCCCTTCGCCTGCTGCTCTCTCTGTCTCTCGAAGACTCGCACGGACGCCCGGCCGGCCGGCCGCCGGCTGCTGCAATCAGGTGGCCCTTTAATCCTTGATTCCATGATTCCCGTCTTAATTTTCTTGGTACGGTTGATTTTCTTGCTTTCTTGGCGTAAACGTATTTATCTTTTCAGTTTCATCATCTTTCTAGTCGTATTGATCTATTGATTTTTTTGCAGCTTTAGGATTTAGGTGTTACAATGACGAAACCTAAGTCCGGTGCTGCGAAAAGGAAAAAAAAACTTTAGGATTTCGTGAAGAATTGAAGCATTATTGTCTATGAATTAGAATTTGGATCTATTTAAGATAATCAAACTAGCAGGGAATATTGTTTCTCATATTTAATATTTTGGTACTTTATTAGTCTTCCTTTCCTGATATGACATAGTCTGCGTGATTATCAATTTTTTATATGTTATACGTCTCAAAATAACAAAATATGATCGGATATGCGTACATATATATTACCTATAAGGGTCCTTTTTTCAACTTGGCCAAGGGCCCCGAAAAACATAGAGCCGGCCCTGGAGAGGAGGGGGATAGTTGCATACCATTTTTGGCAAAATTGACAAATTTGACCTATGGACGAAATCAAATCACAGAGTGAACTGCCCGTGAAACTATTTCACGCGGCTGACTTTTTGTGTCACGTCCGGCACGAAAGCGCCACACTACACTGTGCAACGCCTCACAGATAGGCGCTACATGCCTGACCAGCGTCGCACCCGTGTGATACGAAAATTACTAAGTCAGTGTGTAGCGCCTGAGAGCTAGGTGCCACACTATACAGTGTAGCGCCTAGCTTCTAGGCGTTGCACTAGTGGTTGCTTCATTTTGTAGTGCAACCACTAGTGCAGCGCCTGAGAGCTAGGCGCCACACTATACAGTGCAGCGCCTAGCTCGTAGGCTCTGCACAATGACTTGCAATTTTTAGGCAGTCTGGGATGCAACGCTGGCCAGACGTGTAGCGACTATCTGTGAGGCATTATACAATGCAGTGTGGCGCCTTCGTGTCGGGCGTCACACAAAAAGGTCATCCGCGTGAAATAGCTTTACGGACAGTTCATTCTGTGATTTGATTTCGTCCACAAGTCAAATTTGTTAAATTTGCCACCATTTCTAATCTCTAATCGGGAGAAAAGAGTTCCACTCGCCCCATTTCTCTCCCAATTCCTCGTTGCCTCCCACCTCGATTTCACATCCCCATCGGCCATGGTGCTTGACCTCGCCCCTCCTCCACTGCTAGTCACGCTCGGCCTCGACTCCTACGTCGACCATTGAGCTCGCGGTGGCGGCCCAGAGAGACGTTGTGAAGCCACCTACTTTCTTCCAAGTCTAGAGTTCGGCTGGAGTTCGCTCGATGGCCTCGTGACCTCGTCGCCTCCTCTAGTCCAACTCCAGCGCCAGCAGGGAGCAGGCTAAGTAACGCTTTTTTTTTAATACTGGCCTATGGAAAAAAAATTGGCCCCCCTGGAATTTTCGGCCCGCGGGCCGCACTTTTGGCACAACTGTGGGGCCGGCCCTGACAACCTCATTCGGTTCCCAAAACGGTTTTTTTCTTTTTTCTAGTTTTCCGACATCCTTTTTTCTTTTATATTTACTTTTCTTGTTTTTTTTACCGTTTCAAGTTTATTTTATTCCAAAAAAAATTCCTAAATTTAACAAATGTTCATTCTTTTTTTTAAGTGTTCAAAATTAAAAAAGGTTGCGATTCCAATTTTTCATAAATTCAAAAAATGTTCTCATTTTGAAAAAATTCTTCTGTTTTCCAAAAATATGTTTGGAATGTTTCTGCTCCGAAATTTGACATATTTTCAAAAAATATTCAGGATTTCAAAAAACAATTGTATTTTGAAAATTTGTTCATAAATTTTAAAACATGATCATGTTTCATTTTTTATGGAGTTTCAAAAATTGTTCACAATTTCCAAAAAATAATGCTTTCAAATTTTGTTCGGGAGATTAAAAGATGTTTGCATTTGCAAAAAAAATTGTTTTGGAATCTTTAAAAAATTATCGTTTCGAAAAAAGTGTTCGTAATTTCAAAAAATGTTCCTGCTTTCGAACATATTCCAGTTTTCTAAAAAGAGGTCACATATTTGAAAAGTGTTTGCGTTTCGCGAAACACTCAGTTTAAAAAAAATTGCATTGGAAATTTCAAAAATAATTCGGATCTGCGTTGTGGATTGGTTCTTAAACTTTGATGCTGCTAAATTATTCGTAATGCTTGCTAGCTTAGCCAGTTGCAGTGTGTGGTCTCTAGCACGAGATCCATGGTCACGGGCCGGCCCAGTCGGAGACCCGCCTATGCGAAACGACGTCTCTTTGCCACGGAGAGCTGCATATATGAGGTTCCCTAGTTTCCCTGTTGACCTACTAACATGTGGGCTTGGCTCGCTAGGGTGGCACAGCGCCAAACTTGAGCATTGAGATTGAGCTATGTTGTGGGGAGGGAATCCCTAGGCCAAGGTAAGGAATGATACGATGTGATTGAGCTTGTGTACGGTCAACTATATGAGTTATATTTTGTTGTTTCCTTGTAAATGATTTCTTGCTATTAACGATTTATTTGATATTTTGTTTCATTCTTTCAACGGATTATTTTTCTTCTAAAAACAAGGAGGTGGGGTCGGTTTGGAGAAAATTAATAGAGATTATCATGTGGTTTGAAAAATAGATCGATAGAAAAGGACATGTCTGTAAGCCTAATATTATGTGTATTGATCGTATAGGATGTATATAGAAGGGAGATTTGGAGTGGAGGACAAGTGTACAAGCTTTAAACCTGTTCTATCTCTTAGAGCATCTAAAACCACATTTGGCATATCCGAGCCCCTATACGCCTGCGGATGCGTTCAGATAGGCCCGCTGGCAGCGACTTGGTAGTCCCATATCCGAATACTCAATTCCATGCAATGCATGCAACAACGTAAAACAAAGCAGATCAACACCAAGATCGAAGGAGAAATATAGATAGCCGTTTCATTGGACATAGTTCATTGGACACAAAAAGACATTGTTCACCAGATTCTACTAGATAAAAATATATTCATATAATAGATAGCTAGACGATGAGGAGAGGCTGAGATCACCATTTCGAGTTCTTGCCCTTGTGGTCAGCAGCGCTCCGGTCCAACTCCTTTCAAGAAAAAAAGTCGCGACTTTGAAAAAAAAATTCATCAATTTTGAAAAAAAAATTCATCTACTTTCAAGGAAAATGTTGATGAATTTGAAAAGAAATTCATCGATTTTGAAAAAGTTCATATATTTTCAAGAAAAAAATTCACAAATTTATTTGGGCGACGCTACACGTCCGCCGGCAGATTATTTTCAAAGATCCGCCACCTTCACAACCGTTTGATCGGGCGTATCCATCAGCGGGGCCGTTTGTAACATGGACGTTGCGGAACCGTTTGCACATATTTCTTGTTGCGGAAACTTTTTCAACAAAGATTTTGTTGTAGACTTTTTTTAGCATTAACTTTTTGAAACTTGTGTGTTGCTGCGGACGGACTTCTGCAACACAGATGATATTGCGGGCGCCCCGTGCTACATCTGTTGATCTGAAAAGATATGGCCGGGAGTAATCCAAAGAGAAGATAAGGCAGCACCCAAAGCGGTGCGCTGGTCCACTTGGACACGCGTTGCGTGAGAGGCGGCGGATGGACGAAAGAAAATCCGTCGGTTGACGCTGAGAGTTTTCCAATTTATTTCACAAAAAAATTATGAATTTAGAAAAAAGGAACGGAGAAAAAAGAAGGAAGAAAAGGCAACGAGTCAACCGCCGGGAGGTACGTTCCTCCCTCACAAGGAAATAATTAGAAGCGAGAGCAGGGGGAACCAAACCCTGGCCATGTCCGGCGGTACGGTCGACGCGGCGGCGGGCCTCCCGGCAACGGCGACAACCCTGGTGAGACCCCCCTCCCTCCCTCCTTTGCCGCGGTTTGGATATGCATGTGGGCGAATCGATTGCTGCATCTGGGGATTTGGTTTTGCTGGATCCATCCATCCATGGGGCGGGGCAACGACTGACCGACGAGGAGTGATTCCTAGGTATGGGTTTGCTTGTTTTGATGTGGCTTCCGTGAGCCTAGGTTAATTACAGAGTCCACCTTTGGGTTTGGATTTCTTGGATTTCTTGTTTGACTTGCCTGGAGCTTAGAGCCTTAATTAGATTCCTTGTTCAAGAATTTATCCGATTAACTTAACTTGCCGATTAATCCCTACTCATAGGGTCCCCGAGTAGCCGATTACCCGATAAATCATCCGATTAATTGATTAAATGACCGATTAACTTGCCGATTAGCCTATTAATTCCCTACGCACCAGCCGACCGAGCAGCTACCAGTTAACGATTTCCTCAACAATGATTAGATTACTACAGTCTCATCTGGTATGGTTAGGACCGATGATATAAACATGCTCTGGTTGCTTGTCACAGGTTACCTACCATGCTCAATTCTATAACATTCACTAATCGTCTGCCAATTCTGATAATTGTCTCCCAACTCAATAATCGTTTGCCACAACTTGTGATCGATAACCCTTCTTAAGACTTTGATTAACAGTGCATTACCATTCTGCAGTTTTTTCAATTCTTGACATCATACGTGTAAATACACAAGTTCCAGCAAAACATTGGTACTGTTCCAGCAAAAATGACATGTTCATGACAAAAACATTGGTCTGCTTCCAGCAGAAAATTACAGGGTTCCAGCAAAAAAAATGATATGGTTCCAGCTCAAAAAAAGTCTGGTTTCCGACAAAAAAAAAGTCAAAAATGCGCCATGACATCTTGCTGCAGCACCTCCCCCTCGCCACCATGGTAACACCTCAACTTGCCGGTGGTAGCAAAAAAAAAAGCTCATTGATCTATGGTAGCATTGCCGCCGTAGCCTGAAGCATGACGCCTTTCACCGTATGCAGCTCCCCCGGATGCCGGTTGCAGCTCCCCGCCAACCATGGTTGCAGCTCGCGTTTCGGTTGCAGCTCCTGCCGTCCACAGTTGTAGCTCGCCGTTCTGGGCGTCGAGGGAGACGAGGATGTAGCTCCGCATCCATCGGCGAAGATCCCGCACGCATCAGCTCTGGCGTCCTCAAACTGCAGTCACCGGCGCTGGTATTTTGGGGACTTAGAGAGAGAAAGAGAACGGTGGTGGGGATGAACTGGATTAGATACTCACGGGGGTGGTGATATGGTTTGTGTGGCCAGCCTTGCTGCATTGGCCAAACGGTCACGTGGGCGAGTTGCATGATAACTGAATGATGGTGTTTAATCCCACGCACGCGGCGCATTCGGCGCAGCGGTTCGGCCGGCCAGCCGGCACCAAACGTTTTCCATCAAAATATCTCTAATTAAGGGAACCAATTGATTTCCTTTTTTTGACAATTAATTGATTTCCTTTTAATTGTATAGCAAGAGACTCGAAAGCAGAGACCTCGGCTGGAACCAAACCCTCGCCATGTCCGGCAGTCGACGCGGCGGCGGGCCTCCCGGCAATGGCGGCAACCCCGGTGAGACCCCCCTCCCTCCCTCCCTCTGTTGCCGTGGTGTGGAGATGCCCCCGTGCTTTGGGGATCCGCGCGGTGCGCGTTGGATGGCGCATCTGCTGATTTGGTTTTCTTCAATCCATCCACGGGGCGGGCTGAGTGATTCCTGAATTACCTCCCTCCCTCCCTTGCCGCGGTGTGGAGATGCCCCTGTGCTTTGGGGATCCGCGCGGTGCGCGTTGGATGGCGCATCTACTGATTTGGTTTTCCTCGACCCATCCATGGGGTGGGCCAAGTGATTCCTGAATTACCTCCCTCCCTTCCTCGCCGCGGTGTGGAGATGCCCCCGTGCTTTGGGGATCCGCGCGGTGCACATTGGATGGCGCATCTGCTGATTTGGTTTTCCTCGATCCATCCATGGGGTGGGCCGAGTGGTTCCTGAATTACCTCCCTCCCTCCTTTGCCGTGGTGTGGAGATGCCCCCTTGCTTTGGGGATCCGGGCGGTGCGCGTTGGATGGCGCATCTGTTGATTTGGTTTTCCTCGATCCATCCATGGGGCGGGCTGAGTGATTCCTGAATTACCTCCCTCCCTCCCTTGCCGCGGTGTGGAGATGCCCCCGTGCTTTGGGGATCCACGCGGGGCGCGTTGGATGGCGCATCTGCTGATTTGGTTTTCCTCGATCCATCCATGGCTCGTCCATTGCCGATTCACGAATCCTTTGCCAATTGTTATAATTGTCTCCCGACTCAATAATCGTTTGCCACAACTTGTGATAGCCCTTCTTAAGACTTTGATTAACAGTGCATTACCCTTCTGCAGCCTTTACAATTCTTGACATCATGCGTGTAAATATGTTTGTTTATATCGCTCTATCTAATAATCATACATTACATAATCCTGGCCTTGTCCTGCATCCAGGTCCAAGGGGTGGTTGGGAGACTATTGAGAATAAGAAGAAGAAATGGGTGCCACGAACTTCATCCTCCAATGCTCCACCCGCTACAGCACGGCAAGCTTGGAATGGCAATGGACCTTCGCGTCCTTCAGGAAGCAATTTTGCTCAACCTTCTGGTCGTGGGCCTGCTGCCAGAGGCAATCCCAGGGCATCATCGCAAACAAGGTCTACAGAACTAGGATTGCAAGCGCCAAACCCAGCTGTCACCCCACCTCTGGTAAATGGTTGGCAGTGGGCTTCCAGGCCTCGCCCATCTCATCCTGAAAGCAGCAAGGATGGCCCTGAGACGGACAATCCTCAAGTCGAGGACTCGTCAAATGATGATGGCAATGATGGTGATGATGATGATATGAGCGACGACTATGATTCCGATGCATCTGAGAAAAGTTTCGAGACTCGAAAAATGAACAAGTGGTTCAAAAGTTATTTTGAAGAGATCGGTACCTTAAGTGTGGATCAGATACATGAGCGACAATCGCATTGTCCGGCATGCCAAAATGGACCAGGAGCAATTGCCTGGTTCAAAGGGCTGGAATCTTTGGTCAGACATGCTAGAACAATGGGTTCTAGGAGGGTTAAGCTCCACAGGGAATTGGCTGCATTGCTGGAAGAGGAGATTTCTCACAGGGGATCTTCTGTGGTACAGCCTGGAGAGCACTTTGGGAAATGGAACGGATTGACAGAAAGCACTGACCGGCAGATAGTATGGCCGCCAATGGTGATTGTGATGAACACAAGACTAGAAAAGGGTGAAGATGATAAGGTGATGATGTTTTTCTATCTTCAACTACACATTGTATTAGTAGGAAAAGTAAACAGCAAGACTGTCATATTTTCATGCTTATTTCTTTTATCTTTCTTGAGCATTTGATTCATATCTATTAATTAGTCTGTCTGGGAAGGATTAAAATACTCAATATCTTCAGACGACCTGTTATAATTATTTGCTTGCAATCATGCTTGAATTTAATATATACAAACTAAAATAAAGTAAATATGTGTCTACTGTGTTGGCTAGGTATAGTTGGTGAATCAGTTGAGTGTTTGTAAAAAAGCATATGTTTAAGATAACTGTTCAAGGTTCTAAAATGACATTTTATTGCATTCTGATTTCGCTATTCGTTGATGCTCAACAGTGGTTAGGCATGGGCAACCAAGAGCTACTCGAATATTTCAGTACTTATGCCGTGACCAAAGCACGCCATGCGTACGGTCCAGTTGGGCACCGTGGCATGAGTGTGCTAATATTTGAAAGCTCTGCCGTGGGCTATATTGAGGCGGAACGTCTGGATAAGCGCTTTGTTGATCAAAGAACACACAGGGACAATTATATGCAAAAACATAGGGCTCTTTTCTTACCAGGTGGGATAAGACAATTATATGGTTTCCTAGCCACAAAGGAAGACATGGAGGATTTCAATAAACACCACCAAGGTATAATATTGAACTTCTGTTCATACATTTAATACATTCTATGGTAAATACTACCTGATTGTAATGAACTTTCTTGCCTGAATTCTTTGCCACCAATGATGATTGGTGCGAATGCAACATGATATGCATGTGAAGCTGCACCTCTGTGTTCTTCACTTCTTGCATTGACATGTTAACATGGTCGATACTTCCCACATTCATCTCTATATATGTATTTGGAGCATAGTACGACAGGCCTGTTTAGTTTTCTGATGCTGTCCTGTTAAATTCAAGATGGCCTATAGTTATGGTGGCTCAAACACAGTATTATTATTATGTATTTATTTTGGTTCAAAAAATGTATTAATTTAGTGCAAAGGTAGAAAAATGCTCTATTAAACCAGATTTCAGTACACCCACGATTTTCTTAGCAGATATATTGCCTACTGTACTATGTGCTTACATAAATGATTGTTTATAATTCTCAGGGAAAAGCCGCCTGAAATATGAGATGAGATCTCATAATGAGATGGTAGTGGCCCCGATGAAAAAAATGAGTGAAGATAATCAACAACTCACTTATGTGAAGAACAAGGGGGTTAAGACAGAGCAACGCTCTAAAGTTGTACAAGGAACCCTGGACGTTGTTGCCCAGAAACTTCGAGAGACTGAGGAAGAGAATATATTCGTCAGGCGTAAAGCTAAAGAGAAGCACTCTGAGTATGAGGAAGAGGTAAATGATTGCTTGCTTAAAGGTTACACCAGTGTATGTGAACACTATTACTACATGCCAATAATCTACATTCGATAGAATTAACTTTTTCAATTTTCTTCCCATGTTATCTTTTTCCTTGTTTTTGAGTTCATCTCCTTTTTCTTTACCTTGTGTTTCTGTACTCCATGCAGATGAAATCCCAAGAGAAATTCTTCCTTGATCAGATAGAAAACATTCACAAGGCCCTAGAGGACAAGGAAAGGGAGTTTGAGAGGTTGCTGCAGGAGGAGCGTGCCAAGGCTAGACAGTGTGACGTGGATTCTGGGACTACCGAAAATCGCAGGCTAAGGTCGATGTTTTATTATTTTGTGCTTCATTTTGTTAATTTTTATCATGCCTCGTCATCTCCTACCTACCTACCTCAATAGAGTAAAAACAATTAATCTATTTAAACCTGTGTTATGCTGCTGTGCAGGAAGGAACAGGTACAGCGCTTCATGTATTGCCAGGTTAAGGACGTGCAGGAGTTCGAGGCTGAAGCTGACCAACTGATAAAAGCACACGAGGAAAAGAAGGTGCAGCTCAAGAAAGAGTACGCGGAAAAGGAGGTGGAGCTCGAGAAGGAGTTTGATGCCGCTTTTACCGGTCTGATGGAGAAACACAAGCCCAACACCTTCCAGGCCTCCAACAGCTCTTGAAGATCACAGTTCATATATAGGTTTTCGATCCGTTTCCCTTATAAACTGGATCATTCTCCTGGCATAATGGCTGCTTTGAGTAATATATTCGGGTGTATGCATGATTAGGAAACCTCAACTTGATTGGACCTGTCATCCTGCTCTGCTTTAGAATTTCAGATAGAAAGTATCCAAATTATCTTGTCATCTTTTCAGAATTTCAAATGGTTCCTTTTAGGCTGGTGGCATTGCCAGATAGAAGGGTTCGAGTTCTTTTCAAAAGACATGATGAAAACTAGAGGCTGGGGCGTGTCTTGGGGCGAGGCAATCATTTGCGTGAGTTTAATCATGGGGATGGTTGTCCGAAAAGTCATTGGTGAAAAGCTTAGTTGCTTTGAGGTTTAAACCGTTGTAACTTTGTCACCATTTTCTTTATCTAGTCACATTTTATTTGTCCTCGTCTTCATCACCTGCAACGGCCAATGTTTGCTATTTGTCATGCGAAAACTGTTCTGGGCCTCAGTGACCCCGGACGCGCCGGTGAAGAAGGCTTGAATCATGCATGGCACCACTCCACTTTGCTTAACACAAACAATAGCAATATGCTCTAATTCTTGGCTTTGAATGACAAGAAGAAGAAATTTGCTCAGATTTGCGGCTTCCTTCCTTGACACTTTGATTGCCTTTGAATGACAAGAAGAAGAATATTAGTACCTTAGAGAACAACTTAAGACAAGCTTCTCCAAACCACCAGGATACTTGATTTCTGATGATGACTGCGCCAACTTCTCTCTTCAGGAAATTTAGCAGCAAACGTGACAGCATGAACAATCCTCATCCTGTGCTTGCTTTCTCCAGTATATATGTGTACTGATAAGAGAAGGGGATACAATTTCAAGTCCAAAAATTCATGGAAATACAACTCAGCTTGTGAAATTTAGCAGCTAACAAGACAGCAAAAACCGTACAGAGAGCAGCTCCATTATCACTTCCTATTATATTCCAAAAAAAAGTCATCCTCAGTGCAGATCAGTGCCTTCTCAGATGTTCAACGGATGATTGGAGGTCAACGGGTGGATTTGGCACCCTTTTGATGACTACAGAAAGCGCCAGTAACCCACTTGAGCTTGGTTTTCCTTTTTTCTTTTCTTCAGCTTGTGTGGTGAAGATGATGCTTGGCAGTACAGGCTTTGAATTCCACAAAAGCTGCAGCCACTGACTTCCAGGATTTGTATTGACCACAGTCCAACACTTTGACCGTTATTTCTACAAGTCCTTGAGCTAAATATTTTGCTCTATTTCAAAGCGAAAAGGAAACATTCTAAAATTCAAAAAGAAAGGGGAAACATTCTAGCCGAATAGCTTAAGACAAGATGCTTCAATTTCTGTATGAAATTGCCACAACTTAAGTAGTTACAAGTTACCACATGAGAAATACTATGAAACCAATCACATGAGAATGAGATGCCACCAAACGAAAACTCTACTGCAATGTTAACTCAAGTACATTCAGTGCATTAGTTGTATACGCAGAGATATGATCAGTAAGCGACTAGGCGTATGCCATGGCCCATGGGTACCCTTCTACCCATGCCTTCAATTGCTTTCAAACAAAATTCCACGGGCATGAGGAGAGAAAAAGAGGAAGAGACACCGAAGAAGAAAAACAGGCAGCCCAGCAGCATCAATAAATAGATGGCTACAGTTACTTACTGAAGAAGAAAAACAAGCAACCCAGCAGGAGCAGCAGCCCAGTAGCACCTATAAAGAGACGGTGACATACACTGAAGAACAGTCATCCAGCAGCAACTTCCACTCAACACAATAATGTGCACCATGAGACTTCTTCCACAATACTGTAGCCGCCAGGAATATTGGCATGTTGGATTAACACGAACAGAAAGTGCTAGTAGTAGAAGTTTACCGAATCAACCCACTTGAGCTTGGAGCTTTTCTTCAGCTTGTGTGGTGAAGATGCTGCTCGGCGGTACAGGCTTTGAATTCCACAAGTTGCGGCCACTGTCTCATTTTCCCAGAGACACATCACACATGACTTCCAACAAGATTTGCGGTCCATGATTCATATTAACCCAAATTCAGCACTTAAGCCTTTATTTTTACCATCGAAATAATTCTCCCGACAGTTCATCATTGTGTTGCACCGGTCGCGAGTCCTTGAGCTAAATCTTTTGTTCTATATGTAGTAAGGGAAACATTTTAGAGAATAGACGAGCTAACAACAGGGTCTCCAACCGTATTGGGAACAGCTCCCTCTATCACCCACTATTATTCCAAAACAATGGGCACAGACATTCCATCGTTTGACGGATCAGGAAGGAACAAATCCAAGTTCTTGCAACCGGGAGCTGAGGCAAGAATACAAATGGCACGGAGTGACTGCTTAAGGCCATATAGAGCTTTATCCAGCTTGAATGCATGATGCAGAAAGTGTGTCAAATAGCACAGGAAGTACAAATAGCACAGCGAGTACGAGCTAGCCTACCGAAGAGACTACTATGTGTAAGATTCAACCAGTTCAATTTGCAGACACACAGGTGACCAAGCTCTCGCGCACTCACCACCTGCATCAGATTAATTTTGCATGACGGTGCCATTTTTGCTTACAATGCGGGTCAGTCATAGTAATGTTTTTGCCCTCTGTCGTCCTTCCTTCCTTCTTTCCTGCACAAGCACAGCCAGCATCTCTCGTCTCAACCACCAGAGACAGTCGTCAAGTTCAGAGAACAGCGCGCTTTACTGATAAGAGAAGCGCATACCAATTCAACCTCAAAAATCTATCAAATTCAACTCAGCTAGTGCAGTGAGTGACTGACATGCTAATAACCGTACAGAGAGGCAGAGAGCACCTCCCTTTATTCCAAAAACAAGTCTTCTTCTACCTTGCTTAGTGCCTTATCAGATGTTTGATTCGCCAGTTCGATGGATGATGGGAGGTCGACAAGTGGATTTGACACCCTTTTGATCGCTACAGAAAGCGCCAGTAACCCACTTGAGCCTTGAATTCCACAAAAGCTGCAGCCACTGACTTCCAGCAAGACCTGCGGTCCAGGATTTGCATTGACCACAATTCAACACGGAAACCTTTATTTCCAAAATCGAAGGAATTGCAGTCACAAGTCCTTGAGCTATTACCACTCACCATTATTCCAAAACAGGTTGTCATGACCGGGCAGACTTATGCCCGTAAGAGGCCCACTGGGCAGGTTTAGCTAGGGGCTTAATCCGCAAGTTATCTATTTTAATTTTTCATCGTGATTATATATATAAGTTGTAAAACTCTATGACAATCAAGCAATAAGAATAAATCTATTGCCCGGCTCCCAGACGAGCCGGACCCTAACCCTAGCCACCTCCTGCTCTTGCGCCGCCGCCTCCTCCCTCGCGCACGACGGCGCCTGGCTGCCGGCGGCCGCGAGCCTCGCCACGTCCAATCCCCTCCTTCCCCTACAACCTACGCCCTAGACCTGGTAGGGTCCTAACTCCTACCAATTTGATATCAGATAGCTTGGGTCCGATCATGTCTGCTTCACCACCCACCCCGCCGCTGCCCACCACCACCGCATCCCCCTCCCTCTCAACTACATCGATCGACCTCTCCACCGCGCCGCTGGCGCTTCCCACTGCGCCGCTCGGCTCCACCACGGGGGCCTCCACCGACCAGTCGTTGCCCCGACGGAGATCACCGGGGTCCTTAATGACCTCGTCATCGCCATCCAGGGCATCCGCCTCTGCCTGGCCGGGCCTTACGGGCAGCCGCCGCCCTTGCCGCCGGCCGCCGCGACCGGGCCAGCCGCCTTGCCCTGGTACGCGGCCACCACGGCGCCGATCGGGCCTCTACACCACCACTGGCCAGGTCAGCCGCCGCCCACCGTCGCCCCCCACTGGCCGGCCCCGGCGATCGCCGTGCCCCCGACACCACCCGGGTCGGGGCAGCCGCAGCCCCAGCTGCCGGTCCCACTGCCTCCCGCTGCCGCGCCTCAATGGCCACAGTGGCTGGCCGCGGCCCTCGCTGCACCTCCCACGCCACCCGGGTTCGTGCCGCCGCAGCCGCAGCTGCCGGCCCCGCCATCGCCCAGCAAGGAGCCCGGGTCACCACGCAGGGAGGCGTACCGATCCAGCAAGTGTGCTTCCCGCCGTCGCCGTCCCCAATACCGGCCTGGCTGACCGGATCATCGCCGCCACCCGTCTACACATCAGCTGGAGCCCCGCCGACACCCACTCTGCAGTTCGGCGATCCCTCCGGCTCAGTGGGGCACTCCATGGGCCGCAGCCATGCTGACCGGGTGCCCCAATCCTCGCTGCTTCGCACCTCCGAGCCAGTCGGCCACGGCGCTCAGACTCAGACACCGCCGCGGTTTGCCAAACTTGATTTCTCCACCTATGATGGCACGGAGGACCCCCTCAACTGGCTCAACCAGTGCGAGCAGTTCTTTCGCGGGTAGCGCACCCTCGCCTTGGAGCGTACCTGGTCGCCTCCTACCACCTCCGTGGTGCGGCACAGACCTGGTACTACGCCCTCGAGCAGGACGAGGGCAGCATGCCCCCTTGGGAGCACTTCCGCGAGCTCTCCCTCCTTCGTTTTGGGCCACCAATCTGCGGGAGCCGCCTGGCAGAACTCGGCCGCCTTCCCTTCACCTCCACGGTTTAGGACTTCGCCGACCGTTTCCAGGCCCCAGGCCATACAGCCGACAGGCCCAGCTCGAGGAGGCCTCTAGGCCACCAGGCAGTCCCCGCGCCCGACCGGCCACCCCCGGCCACTCCAGTGACCACCACCCCGGCCGCGACACGGCCCTTCCGTCATCTCTCTCAGGCGGAGCAGCTGGAGCATCGGTGCCTGGGGCTTTGCTTGAACTGCGATGAGCCCTACGCGTCGGGCCATGTCTGCCCGTGCCTCTTCTACCTGGAGACGGTCGACTACACCGAGGAGGACGCCCCAATCGACGGGTTCGACGTGCTTCCGCCCCCAGCGGCTGCCGACGCCGCATCCACGGCCGCCCTGGCGACATCCCTCGTGGTCTCGCTCCATGCGCTTGCCGGCATCCGTGATGAGAGGACCATGCTCTTGCCCGTAATGATACACGGCGAGCGCCTGGTGGCCCTTTTGGATACGGGCTCCACACATAACTTCCTGCCCGAGGCTACCATGCGCCGCTTAGCGCTGCAGCCGACGGGCGGGGAGCAACTTCGGGTCACGGTGGCCAACGGCGATCGTCTTCGGTGTCATGGGCTCACGCGGAACATGTCCATCACCATCGGCAACGAGCACTTGACCATCACGTGCGCGGGCATCGACTTGGGTTGCTTTGACTTCATCCTTGGTGTTGACTTCCTGTGGACCCTCGGTCCCATCCTCCGGGACTTCGACGCCTTGACGATGTCCTTCTGGCGTCTCGGCCACCGCGTCCAGTGGGAGGGCATTGGGGGCGCCTCACCGTCAACGCCCCAGCTCCAGCTAGCGACAGCCACGACCGAGGCCGAGCACCCTCTATTGGAGCACCTCCTGCAGCAGCACGGCGACCTCTTCGACGAGCCGCGGGGCCTTCCGCCAGCCCGGGTGTACGATCACCGTATTCATCTCTTGCCGGGCTCGGCGCCGGTGGCGGTCCGGCCATACCGCTATCCGTAGCTGCAGAAGGACAAGTTGGAGCGCCAGTGTGCACTCATGCTGCCGCGGGCATCATCCGGATCTCCACATCGTCGTTTTCCGCGCTGGTCCTCCTCGTCCGCAAGTCGGACGACACATGGCGCTTCTGCATTGACTACCGCACCCTTAATGCCCTGACACTTAAGGACAAGTTTCCTATTCCGGTGGTCGATGAGCTCCTCGATGAGCTACATGGGGCGCGCTTCTTCACCAAAGCCGATCTTCGGTCAGGTTACTACCAGGTGCGCATGCACCCGGATGATATCGCCAAGACGGCGTTTCGGACTCATCACGGCCACTTCGAGTTCTTGGTCATGTCGTTTGGTCTCTCCAATGCACCGACGACTTTTCAGGCTCTGATGAACGACGTCCTCCGCCCCTACTTGCATCGGTTTGTGCTCGTGTTTTTTGATGATATTCTTATCTACAACGCCTCGTGGGCGGAGCACCTTCAGCACGTCGCCATCGTCTTCAACGTGCTTCGGGCACATCATCTTCATCTTAAGCGCTCGAAGTGCTTGTTCGGGACGCCTTCCGTTGCCTACCTCGGCCATGTCATCTCGACCGAGGAGGTGGCCATGGACGCCGACAAGGTGACGGTCGTCGCCGCCTGTCCGACCCCTCATTCACCGCGGGCTCTTCACGGATTTCTGGGCCTCGCGGGGTAATACCGGAAATTTATCCGAGAGTTTGGCCTCATCGCGTCTCCACTCACGCGCCTACTCCGTCGTGACGCCTTTGCCTGGGATGAGGAGGCGACCGTGGCGTTCGAGGACCTCAAGGGGGCCCTCACGACAGGGCCCGTCCTTCAGATGTCGGACTTCGACCAGCCGTTCATCATCGACTATGACGCTTCCGGTGCCGGGTTCGGCGCCGTCCTTCATCAGGGCGATGGACCCCTCGCCTTCTTCAGTAGGCCTTTCGCCACGCTCCATCTTAAGCTCGCGGCTTATGAGCGCGAGCTCATTGGATTGGTGCAGGTGATGCGCCATTGGTGGCCCTATCTGTGGGGTCGGTCTTTCCAGATTCGCATGGACCACTACAGCCTCAAGTTCTTGTTGGACCAGAGGCTCTCGACCGTGCCGCAGCACCAGTGGATCAGCAAGCTCTTCGGCTTCGATTTCACCGTTGAGTACCGACCGGGCCGCCTTAACACTGTGGCCGACGCCCTATCTCGCCGCGACGCCGACCACGACACCGCCGTCGACGACTCTGAGGGGGCGGCGCTTTGCATCCACTCGGGGCTCACTTTCGCTCTCTTCCCCGACATCCGTTGGGCGACTGCGGCCGCTCCGGACGCCCTCCTCCTTCAGCAGCAGCTGGCTGCGGGTGAGCTTGAGGAGCCGTGGTGCCTTGCCGACGGGTTGCTTCTTCATGGGCGCCAGGTCTTCGTACCGGCGCACGACGATCTCCGTCACCAGGTGCTGCTGCTGGCCCACTCGGTGGGTCATGAGGGTGTGCAGAAAACCCTCCATCGTCTCCGCGCCGACTTCTACATTCCCGGTGATCGGGCCCTGGTCCGTGACTGGGTCTGGTCTTGTGTGATGTGCCAGCGTAACGGAGACACTCAGGCCGGCTAGTCTGCTTCAGCCCTTGGAGGTGCCGTCTCAGGTCTGGGCGGATATCTCCATGGACTTCATCGAGGGCCTCCCTGGTCGACCGCTTCTCCAAGTATGCTCACTTCATCACGCTCGGTCATCCCTAGACTGCTGCATCTGTGGCCCGTGCCTTCTTCGACAGCATCGTCCGCCTCAACGCGTTTCCCTCTCCGATCGTCAGCGATCGGAACCCGGTGTTCACCGGCCATGTTTGGCGTGATCTCTTCCGGTTGGCGGGCGTGAAGCTCCGCCTGAGCACGGCCTTCCATCCTCAGACGGACGGCCAATCCGAGGTTGTCAACAAGGTGATTGCCATGTATTTGCGTTGTGCCACAGGTGATCGTCCTCGCGCTTGGGTGGTTTGGCTCTCGTGGGCGGAGTACTGCTACAACACTTCCTATCACTCCGCCCTACGCGCCACTCCATTTGAGGTGGTCTACGGCCGGCCGCCCCCGCCCATACTGCCGGTTGATCCGGGACGGCTCGGACGGAGGTGGCTGGTGATCTTATGCGGCGCCGTGATGAGATGCTGGCCGAGGTCCGGCAACGCCTCCTTCAGGCCCAGCAGTTGGCCAAGCACTACTACGACGACCACCATCCCGAGGCGGAGTTCGCGGTGGGTGATTGGGTTTGGCTGCGTCTCCTTCATCGCTCTACGCAGTCACTGGACCCACGCGCGAAGCGCAAGCTGGGTCCTCGCTATGCCGGGCCCTTAGCTGTCTTGGAGCGCATCGGGAAGGTGGCCTACTGTCTTCAGCTTCCGGCCGGTGCCCGCATCCACGACATCTTCCATGTGGGGATGCGGAAGCCCTTCCGTGCGGAGCCACCTGGGGCCCCTCCAGCACTTCCTCCGGTCTTCGGCGGGCGTCTCCTTCCGAAACCGGAGAAGGCCTTTGAAGGTCGAGCTACATCGCCGGGTGTGGTATGTGTTGATTCAGTGGGCTGGACTTCCAAAGGAGGACGCTACTTGGGAGCAGCGCGACGAGTTCCGCCAGCACTACCCAGACTTCCAGCTCGTCCTCGAGCTGTTTGCGCAGGCGGGGAAAGATGTTATAACCGGACAGACTTATGCCCGTAGGAGGCCCACTGGGCAGGTTTAGTTAGGGGCTTAGCCCGCAGGTTATCTATTTTTATTTTCCATCGTGGTTATATATACTAGTTGTAAAACTCTATGACAATCAAGCAATAAGAATAAATCTATTGCCCGGCTCCCAGAGGAGTTGGACCCTAACCCTAGCCGCCTCCTGCTCTTGCGCCGCCGCCTCCTCCCTCGCGCACGACGGCGCCTGGCCGCCGGCGACCGCGAACCTCGCCACGCCCAACCCCCTCCTTCCCTACAACCTACGCCCTAGACCCAGTAGGGTCCTACTCCTAACACAAGTCTTCTTCTGCCTCGGTTTGACGGATGACCCGAGGTCGACAAGTGAGTTGATTTGGCACCCTTTTGATTACCACAGAAAGTGCCAATAACCCACTTGTGTGCTGAAGATGCTGCCTGGCTGTACATGCTTTGAATTCCACAAAAGCTGCAGCTGCTGCCTCGTTTGTCCTCAGACACATGACTTCGAGCAAGACCTGTGGTCCTGGATTTGTATTGACCACAATTCAACACCGAGACCTTCATTCCCACCATTGATGGAATTCCAGCACCGAATTTTTCCCATAATTTCTTGAGCTAAATCTTTTCTTCTATGTACCAGCTGAAAAGCAAAAAGGGAAACATTTTAGAGAATAGATTAAGACAAACTGGTTCAATTTCTTTATGGAAATTCCATAACTGAAACAGTTACAAGTTGCATCATCAAATAAACAAGAAATACTATCAAACAAACCACAGAAGATACCATCAAATGAAAACTCTACTGCAATGTTAACACAAATCCATTCAGTAAATAAGTTGTAGACGGAGGAGCTCTGTGGGTGCCCTGCCTTCAATTGTTTTCATAATTCCTGTGTCGACATGAGAAAATGAAAAAGAAAAACAGACTGCCGGCAGTGAAGAAGAAAAGGAGGCCCCCCAGCGTCGAAACAAGAGGTAATAAACAAGATGGTGACAGACACTGAAGAATAGTCATCCAGCAACAGCTTCCACTCAACCGGTGTGTGTTCGCTGAGGACCCCATAACACTAGAGCTGCATTGTGTACTGAATCACATACCCCAGCCAAACACAACATGCAAACAATAGACAACAAAATGGCATTTGCATTTGCATTACAGTGCTGCCTGAAACTAAACCACCAGGCTTATGCTTTTCTTTCTCGTAATGACTTGATTCATCTGGGTTAGGTGCCTGCTTATTATACAGGAAAATTAGCAGCTAAGATAATAGTCATTGGACAATCGTTGAGTTGAGAGAACAACTCCCTTTATCACTTTCTAATGGAGGTTGATCAGACGAGGTTGCCATCCTGTGCTTGCTTTCTCCCTGATATAAAGACTATACGAGAAGTGGATACCAATTCAACCTCGAAAATTCTTTGAAATTCAACTTGGTCAGTGCCATCACAGACAAGCTAACAACAGCTCCCTATCTGTGAGGAGACATTCCATCGTTCAACGAGTTGTAGTGGTATATGAGGATACACCGAATCTGTCCATGCAGAAATGACGGCGTCGAGATTCATGTTTGAATTAGTGTGCGTGCCACTGTACTGTAGGCATGCAGCCCCAGTTCATCCTCCTGCACAAGCAGAAAAAAGCAAGCACCAGATCAGAAAAAAGCAAGCTGAGCAAATTATTCTACTGGTTGAGAGACAAGCTTTAGGCATTCACAAAAAAAAACATAGGCCATAGATGCTCAACGCGTACAAAAAGTGCCAGTAACCCACTTGATCTTGGATTTTTGCTTCAGCTTTTGTGGTCAAGATGCTGCTTGGTTGTACCGGCTTTGAATTCCGCAAAAGCTGCAGCCACTGCCTTGTTTGTTCACACACGCATGACTTCCGACAAAGACTTGCGGTCCAGGATTTGTATTTACCACAATTTAATGCTGATACCTTTATTTCTACCATAGATAGATTTCCAGCATAGAGTTTTTCCAACAATTCTAGTTACGAGTCCAATTTATTTTTTCCTCTGTACCTGCTGAAAAGCAAATAGTGAAACATTTTAGAGAATAGCTTTTTCTATCACAATTGAATACAGGTTGCATGATCAAATAAACGATAAATACAGGAGATGCCATCAAATAAAAACTCTACTACGATGTTAACTCAAGTCGGTCCAGTAAATAAGTTGTAGACACAGTGGAATTTGGAAAGATACGATGTTAACTCAAGTCGATTCAATAAATAAATTCTAGGTATCCCTGCCATCAATTGCCCGTCTCATTTTTCAACAGGCATGAGAGAAAGAAAAAAGAAAAACAGGCTGCCAACACTGAAGAAGAAAAACAGGTTGCCTAGCAACAGCTGCCAAAGGGGTGTGCTAGGGTCCGAACAAGAGCTAATAGGCATCTAGCTGACAGAGATGGAGAAAGACACTGTAAAACAGAGGACCTCACAACACTAGTTAAGTATAAATACAGTTGCAGTGTGCGTTGAATGAAACCCCCAACCAAACACAACATGCAAACACCAGGCAGCAAAATGGGAGCTCCCTTGACACCATTGCTGTACCTCTGCCTACTGCTGGTGCCATGCCTTCTTCTCTTGCAAGAAGCCCATGCGGCTCGCCATGGAGGGATCTCACTGAGGTCTCAACAGATGGCCCTCCTCCACTGGAAAGCTACACTCATGAGCCCACCGCTGCACATGAGCTCTTGGCAGGAAAACACCAGCCCATGCAACTGGACGGGCATCATGTGCACTGCTGTTCACCATGGCCGCCACATGCCCTGGGTGGTGACCAACATCTCCCTGCCAGATGCTGGCATCCATGGCACTCTTGGTGAGCTCAACTTCTCGGCTCTTCCATTCCTCACATACATTGACCTTAGCAGCAACAGTCTCCATGGTCTAATACCAACTAATATCAACTCTTTATCATCACTATCTTATCTTTACCTCGACTTTAACCAGCTCACGGGGGAAATTCCGTACGAGATTGGTGGCCTGCAGAGTCTCACCCAGCTTGTTCTCTCATTTAATCGACTCACAGGACATATCCCTGCATCTCTGGGCAACCTAACCATGTTAACTGATCTTGGCATTCACCAAAATATGATATCAGGTCCCATTCCTGAGGAGATTGTCAAGCTTGCCAACCTACAACTTCTAGTACTAAGCAACAACACCTTGACCGGTTCAATACCGAAAACCCTTGAAAATCTGACCCAACTAAATACTTTGTACCTGTATGGCAATCAACTTTCAGGGCCTATACCCCAAGAACTAGGCAGGCTAGTCCATTTGTCAGGTTCAATTCCAATCTCCATAACCAATCTCACTAAACTGAACCTGTTTTTTCTCTTTGACAATCAAATCACTGGTCCAATACCCCCAGAACTAGGCAACCTCGCTATGCTAAACCAACTTGATCTCCATAGTAATCAAATAACAGATTCAATACCCCTGGAACTAGGAAACCTCACTATGCTCAGTGAACTTTATCTCTATACAAATCAAATCACAGGCCCAATACCTTTAGAATTGGGCATGTTGCTGAATCTCGAAGAATTAGACTTGTCCGATAACCAAATATCTGGCTCTATTCCCCAGGAGATTGGCAATCTGATGAATCTCAAATATTTATACTTGTTTCAAAATCAAATTTCGGGCTCAATACCTAAAACTTTTGGGAAGTTGCAAAGCATGCAAGAACTGCTAGTCTTTGATAACAACTTATCAGGTTCTCTTCCTCAAGAATTTGAAGATCTCATCAGCCTTGTTAAAGTTGAGTTGTCAAACAACTCATTTTCAGGACCTTTACCCGCAAATATATGTTCAGGTGGCAAACTTCAATATCTCATTGTCTTCTCTAATATGTTCAATGGCCCCATTCCAACGAGTTTAAAGACATGTACGAGTTTGGTTGAAATTGACCTTCAATCGAACCAACTAATAGGAGATATATCTCAACACTTTGGTGTGTATCCACAACTCATAAAGATGATCTTGAAATCGAATAGACTCTCTGGGCACATCTCACCAAATATAGGTGCATTTACCCAACTAACGGTGCTACGTCTAGCACAAAATATGATCACGGGTTCCATACCTCCAGTCATTTCTAAATTGTCCAACCTAGAACAACTAAGACTCGATTCTAATCATCTCAGCGGTGAGATTCCACCAGAAATCTGCACTTTAGCAAATCTATATAGCCTGAACTTATCATCAAACCAATTATCTGGATCCATACCTACACAGATAGAAAAGCTACGCAATCTACAATACCTTGATATATCTGGGAACAGACTGAGTGGAATAATACCTGAGGAACTAGGGACCTGCATGAAACTACTATCCTTTTTTTTGCGGGGAATGAAACTACTATCCTTGAAGATCAACAACAACAACAACTTCAGTGGAAGTTTGCCAGGTGTGATTGGAAATTTAGCAGGCCTGCAGATCATGTTAGATGTGAGCAACAATAACTTCACTGGTCTGTTGCCGCAGCAACTTGGGAAGTTGGAGATGCTAGAATTTCTAAATTTATCACATAATCAGTTCAGCGGAAGCATCCCACCCTCCTTTGCAAGCATGGCGAGCCTGTCAACACTTGATGTGTCCTACAACGACTTGGAAGGACCAGTCCCAACAGCACGACTACTTCAAAATGCTTTAGCAAGTTGGTTTCTTCCCAATAAAGATATGTGTGGTAACCTCTCTGGCCTGCCACCTTGTTATTCAACTCCAGTATCAGGTCACCATAAACGGAAGACACTTGGTTTGCTTTTGCCAATTGTTCTTGTTGTGGGTTTCAGCATTGTTGCTGCAATTGCCGTCATAATAATGCTTAGTCGTAATAATAGAAAACAACAAGAAAGTGTTACTGCTGAAGGAAGGGACCTATTCTCTGTTTGGAATTTTGATGGAAGATTAGCATTTGATGATATTGTAAGGGCAACCGAAGACTTCGACGAGAAGTACATCATTGGAACAGGAGGATATGGCAAAGTCTATAAGGCACAACTCCAAGACGGGCATCTAGTTGCTGTGAAGAAGCTTCATCAGACTGAAGAAGAGTTGGATGATGAAAGAAGATTTCAAAGTGAAATGGAAATCTTATCACATATCCGACAACGAAGCATCGTCAAAATGTATGGATTCTGCTCCCATCCAGTGTATAAATTTCTTGTCTATGAGTACATTCAGAGGGGCAGCCTCCACGGGACATTGGAAAAATGAGGAGCTAGCAAAGGAATTAGATTGGCAGAAGAGAATAACTCTTGCAACTGATGTGGCTCAAGCAATATCTTATTTGCGCCATGAATGCAGTCCACCCATAATCCATCGAGATATCACGAGTAACAACATCTTGCTTGATATAACCTTCAGGGCTTTTGTCTCGGATTTTGGCACAGCAAGGATTCTTAAGCCCGATTCATCAAACTGGAGTGCACTAGCAGGAACATATGGCTACATAGCTCCTGGTACGTACAAGTATAACCTTTCTTCTTACATCATAAAAATTCATCTCAGTTCATTTGTTCCTCATTCTAATGTTTTGATTTTGTGCAGAACTATCATACACATCTGTTGTGACAGAGAAATGTGATGTATATAGCTTTGGCATGGTTATGCTAGAGCTAGTGATGGGGAAGCATCCAAGGGATAAATTAGACAATAGTTTGCCAAGCGAGAAACAAGCTATGTTGGTGAAAGATATTCTGGACCAACGACCGACCACACCAACAATAACAGATGAGAATAACTTATCTCTTCTCATTAAGCTGGCCTTTTCTTGCTTGGAATCTTCTCCACAAGCAAGGCCAACCATGCGGGAGGCACACCAAACACTCATATGCCTTTCAGCGCCCTTACATTTACAGCAAGTAAAGGATGCATGTTGATATATGATCCGAAACCTAATGAGAAGCCATGATCTATCATAATGGAAGCCGATTTAGGTTTCCGTTTTGCCTCGAGCCACTCATATGCCACCTATATATGTTGAAGTATGAAATCCATTCATGTCATCTCGTAGATTTTATTTCTAGTAACGATAAAAACCGGTCCATGCAGCGTGAGCCTGTTCACGACATGGTCAGATCAGTAGTTGCATCCTGTTATGATCGCCTTGTGGGATGGCATGAGTACCAACCGTGGCAGCTTAGAACTTGAGGCATGGTCAAGGGACGTGGGATGGCACGTCCGTGAAGCTTGCTCATGGCACAAGATTAGGACCTTTGTGTTAGCTAGTTGAGCTAATGAGCTATTTAAATAAAAAGGAGAACAAAGCAGAAAAGCTGCAACAATTTACGCAGCGCAAATATCCTGAGTGTTCACTAATTCTTCTACCTCCCGTTTCTGCCCCAACAATATATATATATATATATATATATATATATATATATATATATATATATATATATATATATATATATATATATATATATAGACACACACCTCGGGATGAGTTGATGACTCATTGTAAGTCTATGTCTTTGTAGATAATCTCCTGATACAGTGAAAGATCACCATCGTGTGCCCGTGTTATTTCCTGCAAAGGTTTTCCACATAAAAATTACTGTACTGTCTTCTTGATATTGTTTATATTTGTTTACTTCCCCATTTCTAACATGCATTAATATAATTTGTTTGGCCGGTTGCTTGAAACATGTATGTGGTCTCTATGCTTATATTTGTTTAGGCGTAACACCCATATGTGACACTTTCTGTCAGCTGTAGTCTGCAAGGGTAATTGGAATGGTGTGCAAATATTTGTCTCTTTTTATCTACTTTTGCTCCCACGAACATGAACATGAAAAAAATGTAATCCAAAACTGGCATGGTATCATTTAATTCCGATTTATTGTTCTACAGGACTCAAAGTAAAATACCCTGGGCACAGAAGAAATAATCATAATGATCAAGTGGTCAATGCGCGGACGAGAACAAATGAATGTAAACGCGCGGAGCTAGGTGCATAAAAGAAGAAAATTACCATAGTACTAAGTCAAAAAGACTTACAGAGGGCTGTAGGGCAGGAGTGTGAATTCTTTGTCCTTAAGCATCGTATCCAGGAGTATGTACTCCTTGCCCTTAAGATGAAACAATAAATAATTTACTGCTAAACTTAATTTCAAGCATTGGTTGTCGAGATTGACATGGAACAAAGATACAATAAGGTGTGATGAAAAAAAAACATAGCAGCATCATTTTCTTGACAATAGGAGGAAAGTTGTCAAAGTAAACACATAAATGTACAGAAGAGAAGTTATATATGATACCACTCAAAAATATCACTATATCACTTGATAAGAAGTTATTGCACCTTCTGTGATAGCAATACTACTGCCACAAGCATCAAAGCTGATTATCAACATTATCATGGGCAGAGAAGATCTATCGCCCCTTTTTAAGATACTTAACACGAGAAGCTGCATCTAGCTCATGCCAGGCAACCAACCAAACATGTACAGGCAAGGCTCATGTTTACCTGTATAGCGTTTAGGCCTTTAGTCCGTTGCCTCACTGCTATTGTTTTTAAATTAATAGACACCTTATACACCAACGTTCCAACCATGCCAAATACTTAACCGACGAAGCCTCTCCTGTTGCCATATCTCAATGTCTTCCTGAAATTGCAAACAAATATAATATAATATTCTCCAGTTGAGCAATTTAAGTTTCCAAGTCAATTAAAAGCTAGGCAGTGCTCTGAAGCTCTGAACTGTGATAATGATAAGGAGAACACTGATCCCGGTAAAGTATAGCCAAACAGGGGAAGGATACAGATAATGTGTTCTGAAGCTAAACTTATTTGGAATCTTAATCATACCACCCACTGTGCATACCTGTGCTCCGGCATTTGCTCTTTTCCGCTCATCAGGACGTGAGCAGGAAGACAAATAGAAACAAAAGTGCTCTAGCATTTGATCCAATGATTTATCGTCACGGAGGGGAGAATAAGACGTCGCTGGGACATGTAGCGGACGACTAGCTTGTGTGTGGGAACTGTCTTTATGGTGCCTTGCTCGCCTCCCTCCTCCAAGTTTGTGACCCTTCTCCCTAAAATCGATGATCAAACCATCAAAATCAGCAGCAACCACCCGATTCTCTTCATCTGTGGCAGCAAACAGACAACTGTCTTTTCTGTAAATAGACACATGCACAACGCAAAAACAGTCTTATGAGAGAAATGAAAAGGAAATGTTTCAGATGAAATCTAAGACTGATATGAACTGGAGAGTGTGCTGAATCAGATTCAACTACGAAAGTTTAAATTGAGGAGTGGTTCCCAGCTGGTAACCACTATAAGGAAAATTAGTTTGACTCAGAAGCTTTCGAATTATTTAAGGATAACCAACCTCAAACAAGAGTCCTACCCCCCATATAAGTTCCTCCTCGTGGATGTCATCTGGGACATTGTAGCTTCTACCTAGAGTTTCTTGTATTTCACTGCTCACATCCATAACATCCATCGTCTCGTCTTGCATGCTCTGCGGATTACGAAAGCAGGTATGGATTCAGATGTAATTCAAAGAAAATAAGCTGAAGATCTTGAAAACATAAACAATGTTGCTGCACACATCTATATCTTCAATCCTGAGAGTCTTCATCATACCTTTCAGCTCTTAATTGGCAGCCGTCATTGCAGTCATCTGTAAAATGAAAGACACTTCAACCCAAGTCTGGGAGCTAGAATCAGAATCTTTCATGAACTTGGTAGCTAGGAAACTAAGGCAACATACAGTGTGTTGAGCATCTCTAATTCTGTCTGATGCGAAAGCAAGTTGGTCAAGATTATAAGTTTGGTTGGACAGTGTTAGACTGTGGACTCGGTCTCCTCCCACCTGCCCACGATCGAGGACACAATTGGCTCCACGACCTCTGTATCGTTGCGCTAGGCAACCTATATGTACCCCTCCCTTCTCTTGTACTCGAATCAAGCAAAGCATTGTATCAAACTTTCATGGTATCAGACACCAGTTCCGCTCCTCTCCCTCCACGATCGCCATGACCAATTCTGGATGGCAAACCACCCTTCCCTCCTCCTCCGGCAGCCCGCCAACTGACCTTCTTCCCGGCGGCCAGCCAATACCTCCTCTCCCCGCCGTCCCGCCTCCACCTCCGCTTCCCGGCGGCCAGGGCAACCTTCCCCTCACCCTCACCCCTCCTCCACTTTCCTTCAGCGACACGATCACCGACATCACACCCTTCATCCCCATCGTCTTGGATCTCCACAGCCACAACTATTACCATTGGCGTCACTTGTTCGAGATTCACCTTGGGCGTTGTTCTCTTCTCCATCACATCACCGGCGATGCGCCCCCGTCTCCCCACGACCCGCGGTGGCTCAAGGACGACCTCGCCATCATCCAGTGGTTGTACACGCGCATCTCCACCGAACTCTTCAACTTGGTGGTCACCGACGGTGCGTCCGCTCGCGACATCTGGACTGAGCTTCGCCGGTTGTTTCAAGACAACCGCGACGCCCGCGTCTCCGCCCTCAACACCGAGCTTCGCACGATCACCCAGGGCGATCGCCCCGTCGGTGTCTTCTGTCAGCGCATCAAAGCAATTGGCGACGAACTCCGTGAGCTCGGAGAGGTGGTCGCCGACCGCTCCCTTCTTCACGCCCTCATGGGCGGGCTCGACGACAGGTTCGCCCAACAGGCGACCCTGATTCCGCTTCTGCGGCCACTGCCTACTCTTGCCGAGGCGCGTTCCATGCTCCAGATGGAGGAGCAGAACCAGGCGCGTAAGACGAGCACTCCGCGCCTCTTCCACGCGCGGCCCGCCCTACTCCACCACAGGCGGCCACGGCGCCGTCCCCGCCGTCTCCTGCGGTTCAGCCCCCTCCCGGATGGCGCCCCAGCCCTAACTACAAGGGCAAGAACCCGGTGTGCCATCCCCCAAAGGAAGGCTCGACTTCTTCGCCCTCGTCTGTGCCTGCTTCCACCACGACGGTGCCGCCCGCCGTGCCACCAGCTCCGCCTTCCTCTGCCTGGCGCCCTGCTCAAGACCTGTGGATCGGCTTGGTGCAGGCGTGGCCCATGCCCTGGTCTGCGCCCTCTCCTTATGGTGCTCCTCCGGCCTACAGCGGTGGCTGGGCGCTCGGTCTTCGTCCTCCTACCGGCGCCCCGGGTCTCCTAGGCTCGCGTCCTCCACCACACGCCTATGCCGCGTACGCACCGCTGTACCAGGCAGCGACGGCGCCGACTGCACCACCCATGTACCCCTACGGCTTCCCCGCGTCATCTCCATGGGAGCACGGCACCGCGCGGCGCCGACTGCACCGGCCATGTACCCCTACGTCTTCATCAACTCAGCCCTCGCCTGCCCCTGCTTCCACTTCGACCGCGCCGGCTTGGAATCAGGCCGCCTTCATCGCCGCCATGAACTCCCTCACCACCCAGGACACAGGTATCGACTGGATCTTCGACTCTGGAGCTTCTTGCCACATGTCTGCATCTAGTGCTTCTCTTTCTGCTCTTCATCCTTCGCTTTTAGTTCCATCCATCAATCTTGGCGACGGCTCTTCTGTCCCCGTCACCGGCGTCGGTACTTCCTTCCTCTCTCCCTCTCACTCGCCTCTTCTTCTTCGGGAAGTTATTGTCGCCCTGCTCTCATCAAAAACCTTATTTCAGTTCGTTGTTTTACTATTGACAACCAAGTTTTAGTCGAATTTGACCCTTATGGATTGTCTGTGAAGGATCTTCGAACCAAGATGGAGCTGGCCCGGTTCAATAGCTTGGGGGATCTGTACACTGTCCACGGCGCTGCTACTCCCACTCCTCATGCTATGCTCGCCTCCATCACGTTGTGGCACCGCCGGCTTGGACATCCCAACAGCTCGACCACGACTACCCTCCTCGACGAATTTCAGCTTCCTCATGCTCGCGACTCGCACGATGCCTCTCTCTGTCATGCCTGTCAACTGGGCAAACACGTTCGGCTCCCCTTTACTACTTCTACAACTAGTAGTTCTTTTCCTTTTGAACTTTTGCATTGTGACTTATGGACGTCACCTACCCCAGTGTATCTGGTTTCAAGTATTACCTAGTTGTCCTAGATGATTACTCTCATTTTATCTGGACCTTTCCTCTCCACGCCAAGTCAGATGTTCATAGTGTGTTTGTCAATTTTCAGCGATATGTGTACGCTCACTTCTCTCTCCCCATACGTTTCTTGCAATGTGACAACAGGCGTGAATTGGACAACACTCGCAACCATGATTTCTTCCTTCACCATGGCATCCTCCTACGCTTCTCTTGCCCCTACACCTCGCCTCAGAATGGTAAAGCCGAGCAATCTCTCGGAACCATCAACGACATTCTCCGCATGCTTCTTCTCCAAGCATTTATGCCTGCTCAATATTGGGTTGAAGCTCTCCGGCATGCCACGTTCCTTCTCAATATTCAGCCAACCAAAACATGCCCTCGCTTCTCTCCCTACGACTCTCTTTTCTTATCTCCCCCCAACTACAATGACATTCGAGTCTTCGGCTGTTTATGTTATCCCAACATGTCGGCCACCTCTTCTAACAAGCTCGCCCTGCGTTCGCTCCCGTGCGTTCTCCTCGGATTTTCCGATTCCCACAAAGGCTACCGCTGCCTTAATATTCCCTCAGGGCGCGTTATTATTTCCCGCCATGTTACTTTTGACGAAAACACCTTCCCCTTCGCCACCCACCATCCGCCCAACACATCAGCTCCGCTCTCCACCCGCACGTCCTCCTCCTCGCGCTCAACTACACTCGACGTGCATGACCTGCATGGCCTGGACCCCACCCCACCACTACACGCTGCCCCCCCACCCTCCAGCGAATCTCTTGATTCGCTCGCCCGCCAACCACGTCCGCTGCATGCCGCCGACCCCACAGATCCCTTGGATCCCGTGCCACCCACACACCCCCTGCCGGCCCCGCGGATCTCTTGGATCCCGCTCCCACCCAATCCCCCACTGCCGGACCCGTGGATCTCTTGGATCCCGTACCCACCCACTCACCTACTGTGTTGGCCCCGCGGCTCTCTTGGAAACCGCACCTACCACTCCCCATGCATCTCCACGTCCCACTCCGCCGCACCAAATCCACGCCTTTGCCTCGCCGCTTTCTTTTCCCTCCGACTCGTCGCCTGTCCCTCATCCGCTGCCTCCCCGCGCCGTACCTGTTCCCATCCCACGCAACGATCACTCCATGCGAACTCGCGGCAAGGCTGGCTTTGGCCGGCCCATCGATCGCCTCAATCTCACTGCCTCTGCTGCTCCCATCTCTCCCATCCCCTCCTCCTACAAAGCTGCTCTTCTTGACCCGAACTTGTTTCAGGCCATGAAGGACGAGTACGACGCTCTTTGCCACAACCACACCTGGACCCTCACCCCTCGTCCTCCCGGAGCCAACGTCGTCTCGGGGAAATGGGTGTTCCGTCACAAATTCCATTCTGACGGGTCTCTAGCTTGCTATAAAGCTCGCTGGGTTTGTCGCGGGGATTCGCAGCAACCGGGCATCGATTTTGACGAAACCTTCTCCCCGGTGGTCAAACCTAGCACCATTCGCGTGGTCCTCAGTCTAGCCGTTTCTTCCTCATGGCCAATCCACCAACTCGACGTCAAAAACGCTTTTCTGCATGGTTCTCTCAATGAGTCTGTCTACTGTCGCCAGCCTCTCGGTTTTTTTGACTCCTCCTTTCCCGACCACGTTTGCCACCTTCAAAAATCTCTATATGGCCTAAAACAAGCGCCGCGGGCTTGGTTCCAGCGTTTTGCCTCTTTCATCCAACGCATCGGCTTCGTTCCTTCCCACTCTGACTCCTCTCTCTTCATCTTCCACTCCTCCACGCACACTGCTTATTTGCTCTTGTACGTTGACGACATCGTTCTCACAGCTTCTTCCGCCTCTTTCCTTTCCCACATTATCTCCTCTCTCCGCGGCGAGTTCTGCATGACCGACCTTGGCTCGCTTCATCACTTCCTGGGCGTCGCCGTCTCCCGCTCATCACAGGGCCTCTTCCTCTCGCAACGTCAATACGCCATCGACTTGCTCTCCAAAGCCGGCATGCTCGAGTGCCATCCTACTCGCACACCTGCTGAGACCGGCGCCAAACTGTCCTCTGCTGGCGAACCCCTTCCTGATCCAACACTCTTCCGTAGTATCACCGGCGCGCTCCAGTACATTACTCTCACCCGCCCTGACATTTCTTACGCTGTTCAGCAAGCTTGCTTGCACATGCATGACCCCCGTCTTCCTCATATGAACCACGTCCGGCGCATCCTTCGCTATCTCAAGGGCACTCTCGATTATGGTCTCACCATTACACCTTCCTCCCCTACCTCTCTCACCGCATTCTCTGATGCAGACTGGGCCGGGTGTCCGGATACTCGTCGTTCCACGTCGGGATACTGTGTTTACTTGGGAGATATGGTCGCTCCAAGTTTTCTGCCTGACTGGCGCGTCCTCCTTTGGCTCCATGTATTTCTACACGTAAAGAAACACATGGAATTACCCCTCAAAAAACACATGGAATTTTCCTTAATCACAACTATTAGTAGATTAATCTTTTTTTAATAAACACAATTAAACTTAAAAATGGATAGATATGTTTTCACTGATGTTTGTCTCTGAAATTGGAGATGTTCTATTCGCAATATATAATTAGCAAATCTTTGGAAGCATTTGGGCTTGGTGTTGTCGTTGTGAGATCGTGAGGATCATCTTGGTGTCATGGCCCTAGATTGTAGTCAATGAATGGCGAATGATGAAATTTGTGAGTCATTCCAACAAATGGGTATTGTCAACGGAGTACATATAGTATATTTTTGTAGCCAGGTCAGCCAATGATCCCATGTCTATAGCTGTTGTAATATTAAAATTAGCCCAATTTCCCCGCAATTAACATGGAAACTCTCTTTAACTTAACTGGTATATGGATTAAATGGACGAAGTGTCAATCAAATCCATTAAGAAAAAAAATTTGATGAAAAATCTATCTATATTCATATCCAAACATTCATTAGACGTAAATCAGCTCCACACTTAAGGAACATTGGCACAACGCCGATTTTTTCATATAAGAAAATATAGATCATGAGGGCATGTATAATGGTTGATAAGATTGTCTTATCTTTGTCCCCATGTAATCTAGAGAAGACAACAAAAAATGATGTACAATGTATTACTCTTAGTCTTATCTCTAATAACAAGATATTCCTAATTATGTGGTGAGAGAATTGTTGCTAAGAGATCATCTCTTAATGAAGAGAAGGCAAGTCTTTTCTTATTGTTTCTCTATCCTCCACCTCTACAATTATCCTATGTGGCACTTCTAAGCTAAGACCATTGTATATGCCCTCATACATCCATTCTTTGGATGTAATTAAATCAAGTCCATTTTTAATGATTATTGGCATAAATTGATCTATATTCATATAAAAAGATAGGCCATCCAGCAATCATTAATTGGATGTAAACCAAGTCCATATTTAATGAACATTAATTACACAATTGATTTATACCCAACTCTAGAAAGATTATTTCACCGGATGACTACCCATTAAATGTTCAATGCATGATCAGTACAATGCAATCTAAAACTTTCTAAAGAAAGAACCTAGCTCAATTCTATATAAGTTGTGTTCTATAAAGAAGATACAAGTACGTCAGGAATCACATAGTTACTATTTCGTTGTTAATAACACAATTACCTATACAAATGGGAGGTGATTATGTTGTCATATCGGTCGTCTTACTATGCTTTTCGTGTATAACTTTCCACCTCATCTTTGTTGAGTCGATAGACGTAGATGTTAATCTTGAGATGAATGAGAAGGTAACCAATATTTTACTTTTAGATTTTGATATGTACAACTTTTTATCAATTAGTTTATGTATTATCCCATTGTTGTATCTACTTGACCACTTAATCTTGATAATTACTATTGGTGTTTATCATTCATAACTACTTTATGTTACTTATATGCCCAACTAAAATGTAGGACACACATGTGAAAGGAATACTTATCTTTCAAAGACTCTGTACATCAATTATATATGCTAACTACTCATGAACTATTATTTCCCTCTGCAGAACACCACTCTTTTAAGACCTAAGCCTTTCCATTTTCCTTGGAGAGCTAATATCATGGATGAAGGAAGCGGCATTATTTCTCATGTACACACACTCTCCCCCATTCTCTCTATATATCTCTCTTTACCTTTTCATGTGTTAGATTCACTAGTAGAAAAGGGGGCTTTGGTCCAGGCCGGGTAACCCCATTAGTCCCGGTTCAGACCAGAACCGGGACCAATGGGTGCATTATTCCGGTTCGTGCGGCTAAGGCATTAGTCCCGATTCACCTGGGCCCTTTAGTCCCGGTTCGTGCCACGAACCGGGACTAAAGGGTGCGATGGCCATTAGTCCCGGTTGGTGGCACCAACCGGTACTAAAGGTTAGACCTTTAGCCCCGGATAGTGCCCCAACCGGTACTAATTGCCTTTTCCCATGTGATATGTGGTCTAGTTGTTGGGAAAATTTTCAAATGTGAATTTTGACTTTATTTGCAAAATCTCTCTGAAATTTGTAAAAATGGGCATAACTTTTGCATACTAACTCGGATGAAAAAGTTTTTTATATGAAAAATCATCTACTCGAAAAGTTACATCCGAATTTAACTGGGGGAACCCTGTTAAACATTTTCAAAATCCTAAAAAACCTAACAGAAAAAAAGTTACAGGGCTTTTAAGATCTAGAGTGGAAAAAATTGAAAAAAATTCAAACAGTGGGCAAACTGTGGTCAAACAATGGTCAAACTAATTATTCAAGAAATATTAGTGTTACTAAATAATTATTGTTTTTTAAAACAATAGTTTCAAACTCAAACAGTGAAATGTGTCACTTCATGCTCAAGCAAAATTCCTGAAGGTTAATAGGATTGACATCTTACTATTGTCAGGAAAACAACAAGTGCAGACTTGGAGCGAGGGAGAATAGAACCCGGAAGTTAAGCATGCTCAGGCTGGGGGAGTGGGAGGATGGGTGACCGTTCAGGAAGTTAGATGATTTGGAATGATGAGGGGTGATTAGAGGATAAATTGAGAAGTGATTAGGGGTGGTGATTACAGACTAGAGGTTAAAATAATTCAGAAATTTGAAAATAAAAAAATTTCAAAAAAAAATTTCAAAATTTTTTTTCAGAAAAAAATCATAAAATTTCCTCCACGTGGCCGCGCCCTTTAGTCCCGGTTCTGGATTGAACCGGGACTAAAGGGCTCCGCATTAGTACCGACCCTTTAGTCCCGGTTCATGAACCGGGACTAAAGGCCCTCACCAACCGGGACAATAGGCCCCTTTTCTACTAGTGATTTGAGATGTTTTGTTGATTTCTTGGTGAGTGTTGATCACAAGAGGCAAAGTCAAAGTATTTTCAATATAAGCATCACATATTTAAACCACAGAGTAAAAAAGTAGCAATATACATTCATTAATGATGTACCTAAATCATAGTTTGTCAAGCTAAATTCTAGTCAATGGCCCAAGAGACATGGTCGTACATAAAGACCAAATAAAAGACATACACCTAAATGAACTAAGCTTGATGCCCTATATACCGCGAAAGCTAGGATCATTACATATAAAGCATGCTACCAAAATAACGTGAACAACAGATTCAGAAAGGCATTTAAGACATACTCTATATAGGAGACTTATGCTAACATACCAACTTTATTGGCAATACACCTCACACATACCAGAGAGAGAATCAAATCTTGTCTCACCCATGCCACAAGGAGGATAGAAGATGTTGTCAGCCCAAGAACCTAAGTAAGACCATCGAAAATGCACATGAACTAAAGCTTTGCATGCATCACCACAAAAGGTCTAATTGAATTGGATTGACACCACACCCCGTGGAGGAAGCTAAATCCAGTATGATATACTCAACAAGGCCTATGAAAACAAATCTAGACTAACTCCAAGATAGCATGAAAACTTCCCCATTGTAAATGTCTGGTAGGTGAACCTCATACCAAGGCCAAGAACGCACACCCTCACTTGTTTATTATGCCGTTTGCTATAGATTTTTCTGGTTATTTACTAATTTGCTATAATTTTCTATCACTAGTATGCAATGTGGCACACAGAGCCAGGACAATTCTACGGCCTTCGAGCTGACATGAGTATATGGGCTTCACCAAATCAAGGAACTTCTCAAGAATCTGGAGCATCCTTACAGATCTATTGTCAAGATGGAGGAAACTACAACTTAATTCAAGTTGGATTTCATGTACAAACATATCACCCATTATGGTAAAGTCAAATTCTTTTGAATAAACAACTATTTCATAATTTGCTTCTGCTTGCAGATTTCCCCCTCTTTATACCATAACAGAGATATTCGCTTCTTTACATATTGGACCGTAAGTATAATCAATGCCATTTTAACAAGTTATATATTATTGTGGTCCCCATATAGTTTTATGGTATTTAGTAGGAGTTAGAGGCACTATTGGACTAAGTAAAAGTCTCTTTACATCCACAATAATACATGTTTCCTCTTTTTTTGTTGCTCAGAAGGACTTGAAATCGAAGGGGTGCTACAACTTGCAGTGCCTGGACAAGCCATGGCTCCTCCATCAATTTATGGCAAACAAGACCACTACGTTAGGCTTAGCCTCAACAAGGTGCACCATTTGTCCCATTGTAGAGATTACTATATCTATATAAATTCACAAATGTGCTCCTATTTCTACTATAACTAGATGAAACATGCACGTTCCTGCAGTAACCTCATCGAATGAAACATGTAAATAGATGCTATAAGAGCAACTACAAAAGAGAAAAAATAGGATTGTGGTTAACAGAATGCCATTTTTCTATAAAAAATGTGAACCATGAACTACATAAGTATCCTCAGAGTGTCCAACACATGATCCATTAACGACAACAAAAAATAAACGCAAAAACAGTAATTTGTGAGGGGCATGCATGACTTGCTGGCGTGCAGGACTGCATGGATAGGAAAAACAAGCACATATGAAAAATATATCTTATACGAACATGCATGACTTGTTGATGTGGTATGGCTGCACACATAGAAAGAAAAGTAAACTTATAACTAACATGTATGACTTGTTGACGTGGCATGGCTACTTGAATAGGAAAAATAGGTAGTGTATTGCAACTATTTAAGAATAGAGGATTAAAATTAACAAAGATAGAAATGTTAAAATTAGTTAGGCATAAATTCACATGGTTACTAAGTAACATGCTTTGTATTTTTATTAAGAAAATATGGAACATTGGAATCTAGGAAATTGTACGCCACCCAAGATTCTTGCAAATAACAACATGTTTTCTACTCTTCTTGTACATGAAAGTTATTGTTCATTGATGTCATCAATCCCTTGTTGACTACAGGATCCAAATTCCGGGGATTGGGTGGTGTACCGTCATGATTTACAAAAACCATCATTCTTGGGGCATTTTCCAAATAAGCTTTGCCCTGGAACACGACGTATACAAGCCTTGATTGGATTTGTGAATTACTTCAAGAATGCACATGGTCCTCCAATGGGTAGCGGCCACTTCCCCGATTATGACGATAAGAGATCTGCGTACTTCAAGCACATTCAGAATTACAATCCCAATGGGCATTCTTCCGACCTCTTTGGCATTCCCATGATCAAGTTAGTCGATAGGCCTGATTGTTATAGAGCAAATAATTTATTTGTCGAATATAAGAAGGGTTATATGTTCAACTATGGTGGACCAGGTGGTTGTGTTGGTTGATTAAAAAAAGTTGTATTGCCATTTGGTTCAATAAATAAAAAAATGTTACTTAATGGTCAAAGGCGCGCTGTCCCTTATTTCATTTATTTGTTCCAGCTTGGGTTGATTATCACCATCGTTCCCTAGTTTATTATTTGTTTTCATCACTCACTTGAGCCATCTGCAACACGTGCACTTGTGACAGGAGCTAGGTGACGATAGTAAGTCAAATTGATGAAGGCTCTTGGTCCCAAATATGGGGCAGGAAACATAGGTAGAAGACGGACGTGGTTGTTCTGGTCGCGAGCACAGGTGCTCGCGTTATCAGGACGGCTCGATGGGGCTTGGAGATTTGTCGCTCGCCAGCTGTTCGTTCCTTTTTAATTCACGGGAGGAAGGAATACCATATGGGGCTGCGGCGTACGAACCGCCGGTGACGGAGGCCGCGGTTGGGGGCTGTGACGGGAGATTCCCTGAGCCGTGGCTCGGGTCTGCCTTCTACTCCCGATCCGTGGCTCAGGAGGTCTCTCCCACCCGTGGCCCTGTTTTCTTGCATCGCCATTGACGCCCACTGGGATCTGCGGCCGGGATGGAGTTCCTCATGCAACCGATTAGGAGGTAAACCAAATCCCCTGCCCGGTCCCGTGGTGATGAAAGAGGTGAACGACAACGAGCTACCATTGGAGCCGCAGCTCTACCCAGCTTTGGCGACAGGAACCGAAGAACTGCCCCCAATGGCCACCGGTAGCATTGACGGGCAGATATGTGCGGCGGATGTGGCAGCCGGAGCCGAGGGGGATGATGAACCGCAAGCATCTGAGCAATCTATAGGTCAAATTGATCCAAAAACTCCTGGCTGGTCTCGCAGGTAATCTATTGGCTAATGGTGTTTGTCCGCTTTTGAGTGTACTAAACAAATGCCACAGTCTAACTTGTGTGCCGTCAAGCCAGTTTAGTAGCAGGCTGTATATGATTTTTTTTTGGAATAAGTAGATAATGGGAAAATTGGAATAGTTGTATACAACATTTTTTGGAAACGCTTGTGTTCCCTCTTAGGCAGTACTTTGCAAACTAGCAGGAACAGATGGTTAACAGAAAGCATATCAGTGTTAGTATTTCTTTATGGATACTGGATTCTGATAGTAGGGGATAGATAGCGGAAATGAGCTGGAAACTATTAGTTAGAAACTTAGATCATGGAATACAGGGAAAGTAAGAATATAAGTTAGAGCGTAGACTAAAAGGCGGGCTTGTTTGACATGGTGAATAAAAATTGGTCATTCATGAAACATGAGAGAGGAAAGCAGTCCTGTATCAGGATACCAAAATTTAGTTGGGAAGGTTTCTGATATGCAGCTTGAGGGGAACAAAACAATGCTAGGGGTCGTAGCTTGTGGATAAAGCGAAAGAATGTGAGATCAAAAAGGATGGACCACTGAATGTAGAAAGAAAATAACATCAATCAGTTTGTTCAGCAAGACATGCACGACAGATTGAGTAATCAAACTGCAGGGTCAGAATTGGAGCTGCTGCTCCGGAGAGGACACCTTGCCATGGACGGCCCAGCGCCCTTGAGAAGGCAATTCACGGATTCACTCAGAAGCGAGGTGACATTGTAATTGTTCCTGCATTGGGCACAAGCTTTGATACACTCGGTGAAGCCTATGATTTCTACAACCTTTACTCGTGGGAGAAGGGGTTTGGAATAAGGTACGGGAAGAGTAGACTGAATGTGGAGAGTACAAAGGGCATGCAAGAAATTGTTTGTGGCTATGCGGTACGCATTGATATAACCTTCCTGGACTGATTTGTATTCAGCAGTTTGCCCCTGGATTTTGTTAAACCTGACACGTGGTACTTGTTTAATTATGATTTTACAGGGAAAAGCTGGAGTGGAGAACACTAGAGCTTGCCGATGCGAGTGCCCTGCACTGATAATGCTGCTCCGTTCAAAGGACAATGGTTGGTACATAGCTGAGCATCACGAGCATCACAACCTTCACACAAGCACGTCACTGTCTACGACATATGGGCAGACAATACACTGGCCTTCACACAAGCACATCGACGTCTACAACAGAGACTTGGTTGAGCAATTGCATCAGAACAATGTGAATCTAGCCAAAGTATATAGCATTGTCGGAAGTTTTTTTTTTTGGCTCAATGGAGAAGGTGCCTTTCACAAAATGAGCTCTGAAGAATTTGTGTGGTAAAATCAGCAGAGAGCAAAGCAGAAGATGATGCGAGGAAAACTATGGAGGTTTTCGCAGAACTCGGCTCAAGATATCCACACTTCACCTATCGTGTACAAGCGGACAAGGATGATCGGATAACAACTTTGATGTGGGCAAAAGGGAGCAGCAGGTTGCAGTACACATTCTTTGGAGATGTTGTCAGCTTCGACGCGACATACAGAGGTGTGAATAATCATTTTCAGAGCATCTTCCTGGCTGGGGTTTTGGTCCATGATGAAAAGGTGGAGACATATTTGAGTGGGTTTTCAGTTTTCACAAAGTTCATCTGGATGATGGGAGGGAGTGCACCAAAAACAATTCTAACAGGTCTGAAGCGGAAGAATAAAACCATTTGTGTAACTGGCTGTACTTCGGCGCTGCAAACCGTAGATCAAATCTAATTCCAAGGATCTCTGCGTATACTTCTCTAATGGTGAAGAAATTAATCCAAATGTTGAGATAACCCAGGGTTCTGTAGGGTAAGCACCACTGCTAGTGTGGTTAATAAAAATGAGTGGTTGGGTGAGATACTAACATGGTTGAGGACTGGATGTGAAAATGCAGACTAGGCCCGGGGTTACATGGACTCGTGACATTGGGAATTGCATCCTCTGATGGCGGATAATGCATGCACAGTCAGTGTGTTCGCCTTAGATGATGTACGTTAGTCTCAATTTGTCTAATTCCGGTACTAACTAATTGTAATCTTGATACCAGATTTTTTGGAGCCCCCCAGCTGATATTCCTCGGACTGACATGGCGAACATTGATAATGTTGCAAACATGGCAAATACTGAGCCCAAGCAGCAGCCCCACGGCACGGGTGATATGGGTTAGTACAAGCAAATGAATCTTGATGCATATTTGAATATGACTTCTTCAGTTAAATTCATTAGTAACGTGTGCCATCTATCTATGCAGATGTGGTGCCAAATGCTGAACAAAAGACTGTCAAAATGGAACCTGAGCAAACTATGTTAGCACCCCAAGCCAACAGTAAGTTCCTGTTATATAATCCTCACGTGTCAGAGGGTAACTTTTTTTTTATTTTGTAACTTTGTTGCTTGTGTAAAATTTCTGTAGATGTGAATCATGTGATGCAGAGAATGAAAGTGGAGCCTGAGCGTGGAGTTTGCATAGATGTAACTTGGCAAGGAGGCACTCCATCGCAGGCCAAGATTTCAGATTGCTCCAAACGATAAGGGAAAGGGTCCAATGGAGGAAAGTGATCTAGAGTCTTCGGACAGTGATGAAGACATGCCAACCAGGTTTGCTAGGATATCTAGGAAGATGCAAGAGTGTTAAGGCAGCATGAAAGAGTCCAACAAATGAATGGTATGCACTTGTGCTGGTCATTCGTATAAGCCAGTAATTTCAGTGACGAATTTTGCTGGCTTAATAGTTTGTGGTTTTCTCGTCCAGGTAACCGGCAAGAAGGGATCCCGTCATAAGTGTGTGAGGTGCGTGTCCGATGTCGAGCAGAAAGTGATTTACTAAAATTCAATTTCTGCAGTGAAAAGTGATGTGTGGTTAACACTAACAAAACTGATTCTGTGGACAGGGGTTGAAGTTTCAATGCCCTAACGCAGCAGTGGAACCTGAATCTATAATACCTAAATAGTTCATCCCCATTAACCTATTTCTCTTGACATGCAACCCATCCACATCATCAAGTAGGTCCCATGTGTAAAAAAGTTTTCCTTCTCTCAATAATCATCCATTTTTGAGAAATAATATCTTCCTACAATAACTTCTATCACGCTGCATGTCATGTATTGTGCATGGAAGACAAAAAGAGGGCCTCTACATCTTTCCATCCACTATCCAGAGGCCCATCGTTTCTGCTCTGTCTATTGCCAAGTTTCAATTTGTATCGCCAAGCAACCTGATCAACGATAAAGACGGACCTCTTTCTCTTCTCGACTGACTCATCTCACAATGAAATGGGGGTATAAAAAATGCAATGGGGGTCAGATTTTTTACCGAACAATGGGCCTCATATTTATGTGAGGCGCATCACATCCACACTGCTTCACCTTCCAGAAAGTGACTAAAAATAATGCCCACCCGACTGTCTCCTCTGCACTCCTTTCCATTTCCTTTCTCCACCTTTCCTATTCCTCTTAAATAGACAAGAATGGTCACCGCTTCTTTCTCCATCTACCACGGCCGTCCCCCCGCTGCTCTATTCTCTGGCCTGTTGATTGATGATGAAACGTGATGTTCTAGACACACTCCATCCATCGTCACCAGCCCCAGCAGTCCTCCTACCCCCAGCCCCAGTAGTCACGATCAAGTCCGCCATATTCCGTGACTCCTATCAGGTCGCCCGTATAAATTCGTGAGGTGATGTATGCACAAAAGCCGATTCATCTCGAAGAGATAGGCCCCTCATATGGACGCCCGTCAGGTAATCTGTAAAAAAAATACCAATTCGTTGCTTTAGTTCTGCCGTGCTCTCCTAGATCTAATACTAATATTATTATCCTTTATATTCTTTCACTATGCGCCTAAAATATATACCCTTCTGTTTTAGGTCAAACTGAATCTCTGTGCAGATCAATGAGGTCGTGCTGCTAGCAATCAAATATTTACGATTTCTTCATGGTGATAGTAGAGATTAGATACTGCATCTGAGTTTTATTATGCAAATGGTTGTACCGTGTTCTTTTAGAAAATAATACCAACAGTAGCACTCTCAGAGAATGATGTCATCCACAACCTCTACACTGAATGTAATCTTTGGCCAATTTTGGGGACAAAAGTTTAGTACTAGATGGTGCCCGTGCAACTCTGAAATGATCCCATGTTGAAGCTGCAGATGTGTGTCTTTTCAGGAAATTTTCTTCTCAGAAATACTGTTTCGCAAACTTTTAAATTTTACAAAGGCAAAAACAACTTGAATTTATTTTGTACTATAAGTTATGGTGCAAGATGAAGGTGTATGTTGTTCTGACCTTTACATTATTTTGTTCTGTAGGTTTCATGGCTCTTTCATGCATGAGGATTATTGATCATTATGGCTGCCCCACATATTAGTAGGATGAAAATTAAAGCATTATGATTATTCATTTATTTGAATTGTTATTTGTGAGCAAAGGGACATCTTTAACTCTTGGTTTGATGAAGTGATATACAGTGTACTCCTCTACAACTTTCTGTTATGCCAGTTCTTGAGGCTTTCCTCAAACCCCTCTTCCTTAGATTGCTCATTATCATATTGTGTCTTGAGGTCTCATAAAATGGATTTGCAACATGGATGTATATTTAGTTTTGATGCTATGACTTTCTAAACTCTAATTGAGCTTCAACATGATTTATACATCAAACCACGTTATTTAATTTTTTACGTTGTTTGCTATTTTCTTTAGTTTGCCAATTTGTGTTGTTTCATGATTGACTTCAGAAGACTAGCAACTCTATCTCCACCCTTTTAGGTAAACAACTCTTATGTTATATTTGGCTACCATTTGTAGACGAAGCCAGAAAGGACCACCAAAATTACAAACTTGCTCAAGCATCTTCGCCAAACAACCATCCATCACACAATAAGGATTCTTCCTCTTTCGGAAGAAACTATTTATTGAGTTTGGTTCCATATAGCACATGATTAACTTCTTTTATTTTATAGGGAGTAACCCAAGATTATCTTGATTGAAAACATATTTATTATTTGGACTATGCTCATCTATTAATGTTTGGTAAATTCCCCCCTATGCCCACACCAAATTGCTTACTCATATTTCCGCAGCAACGCGCGGGGTATCATCTAGTATTTACATGTAGTTGAACCTTACATCATTCATGTGCAAGTCCAGCAGCAGATATGGTGAAAAAGAGAGAATAAGTTTGCACCGAATACAAGAGGCACATCATGATTGTAGTGTGTGTGTAGTACAAAAATATATATGTACATGCTGAGCTGATTACTCCCTCAAATGTAAATGATGAACTGCAGGAGTTGTAGCTTGTAAGAGCATCTCCAGCCGTTGGCCCCCCAGGAGGCACTAAAAATCGCCCCCTGGGGGCGCACCGCCGCAAAACGCGTGCTGGGGGCGTGATGCCACCCAGTCGCGGCGCCCACGGATTTTTTTTTGAAAATTAAAGTGCGGTACAAACATGGCGCAAATTCAACCATTTTCGGCGAGTTCATACATATTTCTGTGAGTTCAAACCAAAATTCAACCAAACACGGCACAAACATGCCCACCCATACATATTTAAAATATTTTACAAAAAAAACACACTACTAGGCCCGTCCGCCGTCTCCCTCGCCTCGCCACTCCTCGCCGCCCGCCGCCCTTATAGTTCTACATGCCGAGGAGGCTGTAGAACCGCGTGTAGTCGCCGCCGCCGTCGTCGTCGTCGTCATCGTCGCCTCCGCCGTGGCCGCCGTCCCTGCCGCAACCGAGATGTACCGAGATGTATTCCAGATCTTAAGTTGATGTAATACATTTCCACGCTTATCACGTGTTGAGATTAATTATGTCCATTTGCAATAGAGATTTTTAATCTCTTGCAAAGATAAATTCAGTACCTCTGCAGTACTGTTTCTCTGTTGAGTGCTCAGTATTCCGGAATATTTCTATGATGTATCTATTTCCATGTTAAACACATGTCGAGAATAATACATCTATTTGCAATTGAGATTTTCAATTTCTTGCAAATACATACAGCGGTCGAGATTGATTTCTCCCGCACAACAAACTTGTAAATTTTTGACAATAACATCTCCCTCATTATATTAGGAAAACATAAGGTAATGAGTTGGATCTTTTGCCCATGTGCAAACTATCTCTATTACTGTGAGATCTGTATGATCTTCAATGTGTTATGCTTCCATAATTGAGGTTGAGCATTTTCAAGTTATACACTTGAGTCAAATTTTTGCATTCTTATTACAAAACCATGATGGTTTTTAATTTCCTTCTTGTAAATTAATTATCTCTGGCTTGCCCCTATAAGTAATCAATGGCTAACAATTTGAGGCTCTTGCCCTCAATGGCCACAACTTACTTAAGCGGGTCATGGACATCAAGATCAGTCTTGCATCCCATGGGATAGCGCGTGCAATCCAAGCCACGCCACCGGGACGCAAAGGACCTCAAGGGTAATTGTTTGAAACTCACTTCAAACCCTCAACGTGACACCATCAAGCTGTCACGAGACCCTATGAGCATGGAGAGCATGATGGTTGAATATGCATCAACTGACATGTTTGGAGTATACATTTAGTCCCTTAGTCTCCTTAGTGATCTATTTATTTATGTCCATTTATGATGTTCTAATAAGAACATAAGTATTGTTGTCATCATATATTGTATATCACAATATATTGTATCAGCACTTTGGTACAAATGCATTTGTATGTATTCTATATACCTGACAGTGATTTTCATATTGAAAATCTTCATGTCTATATATAGATTTCTACGGGGGTCAATCTGATGAAAGATGATTTGTGCCATGTGGACATATGCACCACGAACTCTATACTCAGGGAAGTGAAATGTTTCCACTCTCGCCGAGAGAAAGGAGAGATTTTCTAAAATCGCTAGATGCGATGAGGTATTTGTTGGCTCAACTCGAGTCATATTTACTGTCCCTATGGGTACTTGAGTAACGTCGGGATATTTTATTGCTTCCCACGTTTAACTCGTACCCTACTAAGCTATAGAGATATCCATCAAAATGGTTTCCATAGTGAAACTTATGCTGACAAGAAAGAGGAATACATTCTCTTTACCATATGCAACGGATATGGCAAGCACATTCTTTATGTATCATCTGGATTGTACTACACATACTACAAAACCCGTAGCACATGTTGCGCCCGAGATAGTTTTCCAAAATGTCTTGTACATGAAAAACTTGGCATACTCGCCTTGGTCATTGAGACATTGGGTTGAAACCGAAACTATCAGCAATTCCAATAGTTTATGATTATTATGATGCTAAATTCTAATAACATTTGGATTTTATGTGCACTACAAGTGACACAGGGATGTTAATTTTAAGGCTCGCACACCTTAAAGTCTACGCTGAACCACTCAGACTCCTTGAATGCATCAAGTTGAGGTAAGTGGTTCTTCCCATCCATTGACTAGACTATTCAGGTATTCCATGATTCTAAAAGACATATCATGATAGTCTTAAGTGTGTGATTTATTCACACAAATCCATTGGATCATTATCCTGACATCGATTTCAAGCAAATCGAATGGATAGCATTGCAGAATTCTCCTTGAGTGCCTTCTCTATGGACCTCGGATTGAAGTTTAGCAATTTGTCCTAATGCCTAGACTCAAAATGGTTTGGTAGAATCCCATCCAAAGAGTTAAGCTCATTGCATTATCTTTACTTTGGAATTGCAACTTACCAACTTTACGTTGGAGTCATGCAGTTTTACACGCTCATGACAGAACTGCATTATATTATTCCCCTCTATCTTTGATACGTGGAAATCTACCAAGTATTTCTATCAGAATGTTCAACACATTTCTGCCTCAAACCCACGTACTCAAAGATCTGAACCATGTCAAGTGTGATCAACATTAGGGGAAAAAAGTACTCCCATATTAGTTAAAAGATAACTTCATTTTGTATGAAGAGATAACTTCATTTCGTATGAAGTAATCTGATGAATGAAATAGATAATCGAAGTTTCCTCAATTCACAAGAGTTATCAATGGTTTTCGAAATTGTGGCAGAAAAGTTCTTGCCACATTTCGAGGGGGAGAAAGAAATATGAGATAAATTAAGATTGATGAAACTCCCCTATACTTTAGATAACGTGATGAAGAATGTGATCGTCTGGGGGAGTAGGACGGTCATAATCATACCCCTAAAGAAAAGAAATAGTTGTATTTCTAGATCTTTTACAGTTCCGAAAGTAGAGTAAGGAATACTAAGACGGTGCTTAAAGTGCCATCAAGAAGAAAGTTTTAACAGAATAAACCCATATTATAAAGTTTAAAGATACGCCATTTTTAGTGAAGATGGAGTAATCTGGGAGAGCATGTTGTATGACCTATACAACACATGTTGTTAGCTCTATATAGGAATGAGAAAATCAGATACTTCTGATTACTATAAAGTCTATGTTAGTGAAATTCAAATGGAGGTTGATCCCACCTCATTTAAAGCGCTCATTCGAGCTTTGTGAAGTGTCTGCTTATCTAAATGATAAGAGACTATGTGAGAAGAAATGAAATTGTGCATCCCGACGATGTTTGGGACTGATGAGTAATTTCCAATGGAGCCAAAACAATAGGCTGCAAAGAGTCTACAAGGACAATGTGACTCCAAAGGAAATATGTAAAGGTGTAAAACACGACTTAAATCGAAAGATTTTTGCGCGTTTTGCACTGAATAGATTACAGTGAGTGTTGGTAGCACATCATGATCTGAGTTACATCATATGAAAGATATTATGATCTGAGTTACATCAGATGAAAGTAAAGAACACAAGGGATACTACCTGAAGAAGTCCTTTATGGACTAAAGCAATCAAATGTTGTTTTGGGTTAAAGAAAATGAGAGGACAATTGTATTCGGGCAAAGTTATAGAATGGGAAATTCATTTCCTAATCCTGTGCATGTGGATGACATCCTACTTGCTAGTGGTGATGTCAACCTACTGCAGGAGGAGAAAATAAGTTCTTGTCCTCAAAGTTAATAGAATGTTCTCGGTAGAGTGTCTCTCGTTATAAGTAGCGAGATTCATGAAGAAAAGAATAAAAGAGGGTATTAGGGATGTCGAATGGACATGCTAAGAAAGGTCTCTAAAGTATGCATGCGAGAAAACCTATGCCTGTTCTTATAGTCAAGGGTAATGGAACTAGAAATTATGGTGTTCCAAGAGTTGACGAGAAAAGATTGAAAACGGATATGGTACCATATGCTTCAGTTGTTGGAAGCTCAATACATTACCCTGACACAGTTCACATATCCGGGTTGTTTTGGCAATGTCCAGTCCATATATAGATCACTGGAATGGAGTCAAAGATATCGGCCTCAAGCTGAAAGAAATAAGTGCTCTCCAAAGATTGTGAGTACAAAGACATGACTTGTGAAATGTACAGCGAAATCCATAATTGTCGCTAACTTTCATACTTGGAGGTTTTTGCGTGGAAAAGCTCCAAAGAATGAAACAATTATCATCAATGTGATGCAAAAATATTTTATAGCTTGATATGAGACTGAGGGACAGGCAAAATGGTTAAGGAGACCTGTACCCAGAGTTGATAATGGTTGACAACATCGATAACTATTTTAAGTCTTTCGCTCCTATGACAACGAGTCAAGTGTTGATGCCAAACACACTGACACAGAGTTATGCGTTGTAAAGGAGAAAGTCCGGAATTATGTAGGAATGCTTGAAGCATAAAAGCAACAGACAAGTGTTTGCAGATCTGTTTATTAAAGGCTTACCGCCCAATGTGTTCGGAGAACACACAGTCGACATGGGTTTTATGGTATAGTCTAAAATTTCCGGACAATAAAAGGGCCCAAGGTTAAAGAATTTGTTTCAAAACAGAGAGGTACGTTGTGGCTGTCTGATTCTATCGGCAATTGAGCTGTGACGATGAAACATGTTCTATGTATTGATCTATTATGAAACGAGTAAAGTAAAAGTATAAGGTCAAAAGTAAAAGTTGAGATCAAGGGGGAGAATGTTAGGATGACCTCCACCGTGTGGGCCCAACGGCTCACCGGGCCCTTAGATCCGCGCCCTGATCGGGGCGCTCAACCCACTATGGGTGACGGCCCCTGTCACCTGCACTATATAAAGAGGTGGGGGCCGGCGGCTCGCATCACGAGGTTCGTCACAGCGCCGTACACCCCACCTAATCCCCTATCGATCTAGGGTTAGTGCAGTGCTGATGGGAAGCACCGCCACCTCCACTCTCTGCCATCACACCGGCACCGGCCCCATAGCCGGCAACCGGAGCTCCTCGAGCCACAAGGAAAGGTAATACCTATCACTGTTGGTGGAAGCCTAGCCTAACCGATCCACAGTATCTATCAGGGGAAGCATCGAAGGGATCTATTAGATGGTAGTTTTCCAAGTGGGGAGCAAGCTATGTTGGTGAAAGATATTTTGGACGAACGAACGACAACACCAACAACAACACAAAAGAATAGGTTATCTCTACTCATCAAGCTGGCCTTTTCTTGCTTGGAATCTTCTCCACAAGCAAGGCCAACCATGCGGGAGACATACCAAACACTGATCAAGCGACCCTCTTCTAGCTCATGTCCCGTGCCTTTCAGTGCACTTACACTACAACAAGCAGGGGCGGAGCTAGGCCCCGGGCACCCAGGGCCCAGGCCCGGGGCATGGAATTTTTACTAGCCTATTATATATGCATAATTTTCTACAGCCCAGGGTGCAGCCCAGTAAAACGAAGGCCCAGAGCGGCATTTGCTGTCTCGGCTCATGAAACAGACGCGAATCAATCTGTGGTTGAGTTGGTTAGGTGGACAGTGGTATCCCAACCCACCAGGGTTCTAATCCTGGTGCTCGCATTATTCCTGGATTTATTTCAGGATTTCCGGCGATACGCTTTCAGTGGGAGGAGACGTTCCCGTCGACGACGAGGCGCCTACGGTGACTTTGTAAATCTCAAGATGATATGCCGGCTCAGTCTCTCGGAGGTGCTCATAGGGATAGGATGTGCGTGTGTGCGTTCATAGGGGTGAGTGTATGCGCGTGTATATGAGCGCTTGTGTCTGTACTGATGCTCAAAAAAAAAACTCGTGAAACAGACGCACGAGGATGAGGAGACTTCCCTCGACAAAAAAAAGAGCACGAGGAGATCTCCAACTCACGCACGGACGCGGCAGGAAAATAGGAAACCGACGGACCCACGCACATTACGAATCTTCAGGAGACGCCAGCGATCGCGAGGCCGCCGCCAATCTAACGCGCACGCGACGCCTCCAGCGTTCCAGCGAACACAAGATCAATCTGGCAGAGGTACATAGTCCAGGCTCCAGCGCTCACGCCGGCCTCCGGCGCCGCCGTTCGCCGCCGTCTCGGCTACTGCTGGGCAGCCTTCCTGTGCGCAGTGCGCTGTTCGCCCAATCTGCCGCTTCTTGACTGCTGTACCTTGGTAATTTTTTTATGCTTTCCCGGTACCTTGTCTGTTGTATCATGTTCTACAACGTCGGTGTGACATTTGTATATATTACTGTGTGTCTATGTATCAGTGTATATAAACTGCTCTTAATTGCAATAATGTGTGTATGTGTATCAAGTCATATATCTAGTGTATTGTTGAACTCGAATTGATGTGATTGTCAATTTCATTTCATATTGTAGAAAAACAAGATGAAGAGATTTTTTTCACCGGTGTCTGCAACGAGGGTGTCCACACCTATCGTTTTAGATGTATTTGCAAGTACTAACGATGATGATATTGTATATCGATTTCAATCATATATGTCTCGCAAAGGGCTTTTACCCCGTCGAAGTGGTAAGTTTTAGATTTGTATCAATGATAATTCTTTCACTTGATATCTAGCCTTCTCATATGAAATTTTGCTTTTCATGTCTTCAAGGTGTTGGCTCTTCTTCCAGCGATGATGAGTTTAGGTGACGCACTGATGAAGCAAATCATTGATTTGGTACTTTTTTTATCACATAATGTTCTTTGTAGTGCTTGACATGTTTTATCTAATTTTTTGTACCATTAAGCATTGAGCTTAAATTCTAATTTTTTTGTTCATTTGAGCCATATTTTGTATGGGGTTTCTTTTATGGTAGCTAAGAGCCTTATGGACATTAAATATTTTTCTTGGGGCAAACTTTTTTTGGGCCCGGGGCTTGCTCCAATCCTGGCTCCACCACTGACAACAAGTAAGGGGTTCTTGTTGATATATGATCTGAATTTTAGTGAGAAGCCAGGTTCTATCGTAGCGGAAGCTGATTTAGGTTTCCGTTTTTCCTCGAGTCACTCATATGCCACCTATATATGTTGAAGTATGTAATCATGTCGTGTCATCTCTAGGTTTTATTTCTAGCAAAAATAAGAACCGGTCTATGCAGCGTGAGCGTGTTCATGACATGGCCGGATCAATAGCTGCATGTTGTCATGATCGGCTCATGGGATGGCACGAGTACTGGCCGTAGCGGCTTAGAACTTGAGGCATGATCAAGGGAAGTAGGATGGCACGTCCATGAAGCTTGATCAAGGGAAGTAGGATGGCACGTCCATGAAGCTTGATCAAGGGAAGTAGGATGGCACGTCCATGAAGCTTGATCATGGTGCACGAATAGGATCCTTATGTAGTTAATTGAGCTAATGAGCTATTTAAATAAAGAGGAGAACAAAGCAAAGCAGAAAAGTTGCAACATTTTACACGACGTAAATATCCTGAGTGTTCACTGATTCTTCTCCTTCCCCTCTCTGCTCCAATAATATATACCTCGGGATGAGTTCATATGTCTCATCCTGAAGACAACGGTGGGAGACAGTACCTGCCTGCGGGGGTGAGATGTGCTACTCTGGTCTATGCTTTCGCAGCGGTTGCAGGTGCCAGTACCCCTACTGCTGGAAGCGCCCAACGCCTACTGCTTGAAGCCCTCCCATGCATGCATCAACCCTAAAATGTTGGAACGACTATGTACGCCGTGGTCGCATGCTTTCTTTCTCAAGCTACCACTATACACGAATGTGAACTATGGTATGTGTGGCTCTCGTGCCTGCAGTCAGGAGATGTGGATAAGAGCGTGGTGGTGTTGTAATACCTATGTTGGGTGGTTAAATAAATGGCATGCGTGTTGTATGTATTATGTCTCGTGTAACTCAAATATATACATTTGTACTATGTTCATGTGGTTATAAATGTCTGCTTGCCGCAAGTTTTGCATCTTTCATCGTGCATATCAACTCGGGTTCCTCCTACATGCATATACGAATTGATTATTCCATCAAAATACTAAAGAACGTATATTCCTGTTGAGTGATGAGATAGTGACTGGCCCGCCACAACTTGTACAGGCATGCTTCGTCCTCCAAACTAATACTCCCTCCGCTCCAAATTACTTGTCGTGGTTTTAGTTTAAATTTGAACTAAAACCACGACAAGCAATTTGGAACGGAGGGAGTACATTCAAAAATGTGTAGTCACATTGAGAAAACAGAAGAGTGATCCAGCCCCGTATAAATTAATTTGTGTCCAGCTTTTACCGTTCAACATCCTAAAGGCTCCAAACCTCCATATAAGCCAATCAAGTCTTCTTCAAGAGGCATAAAATACAAACTATGAAAAACCCAGTCTACTTACCGACCCTTGGCGGCGGAAAGATGGCCTCAGGCCAATGTCCACCACCATGCTTGCTTAATATAAGCAATGAATTTCACAGTGATTTCATAGTTCATACGCAATTTATGTGACTGAATTGTGTGGATGTTCCATAGATTAACTGAATTATGTCTCCTATGGGTGCACTTTTCATCAATATCTTGTCCGTAGTTGGTTCATATCTGCGTTACACTTCTGGGACTTTTCTTTCTTTCGAGAATGTCTTGTGTAACTCAAATACATTTGGGATACGAGCATTTGTATGGTGTCATGTGTTAGTGACCATAAGCTAGTTGCCAGATTAATTATTTGCAGTATTCATTGTTCAGCTTACCACAATGTCTATCTAGTATTTATTATTATCGATTAACTAAATTATCTCTCTGTGATGCATCTTTTTACTGTTAGTGTCTGGTCGTGATACATATTTCTGCCATTGATGTTTCTGGAAAAGGACCGGCCAATCAACCATGACAGCTCCTCGCCAATCACGTACGTGAAATATAACAGGCCACTGCAGGCAAAAGTATCTTTCTACACACGAGCACAAATGCTACAGGTGCAAACAGTAAAATCCAAAAATAGAAAAAAAATCAAAAAATTCTGAAATTTTTGTGTGGAATACTTTAAGAAATGTTTATTGTGCATGCAAAATTTCATCACGAAATCAAATTGATGGAAGTCATGGTAAAAAAAATGAGAGCTTCAAAATGCATTTGGAAATAACATTTCAAGAGCATCAACTTTATTTTTTTACCACGCCTTACACCAATGTGATTTCGTACTGAAATTTTCCACGCACAACAAACATTTCATAAAGTATGCCACAAAAAAACAGAAATTTTTTATTATTTTTTCCTGTTTTTAAATTTTACTGTTCACACCAGGAGCATTTGTGCCCAGGTGTAGAAACTCCACGTCCCATTGCAGCGAAGTTTATGTCTGGTAGCAGAAATCTAGCATCGTCGTCTGTCTGCTAGCAGGAACAGCTACTGGCCATGCTTGTACATGTTGCTTGGTCCAGACAATGTGATAAGGAGATGGCGACTGCCCCGCCATGACTTGTACATGCTTGCTCCAGACAAATACATTCAAAAGAGTACGTGACCTTTTAATTCTAGCACCAACTCTTGGAGATTCTTTCTCAAACACGGCCTTTCAAATCTGAAGCTCAGAGTCGCCTAGAGCATTGCCCATCTGTGATGTGTGTCACTTAACGATTTCCTGTCACCCTTGGTTCTACATGTTAGCTAAAACTGCCTTATTTTCTCATTTCTTTGTAGTTCTGCAGATATATGGGGCTGCCTTGGTCCAGGGTGTTAATCGAGAAAAGACTGCAATATACTTTAGTCCGAACTCCGAACACGCCTGCTAGCTGCAGACAAACCATCAAGCTGACGCTTGACATTAATGTGTAGGCGTTCAGTGAATGCTACATTGGGCTCCCTAACCAGCGGTACCTTTGATCATATTGGCAAGAGAGCGAGGAGTATATGATGCAAGATGAAGATGGTCAGAACAACAGTTCGAAGTTTTAGGTTGGGAAACAATTTTGAAATAAGCAATCCAGGCTATCCCGACGTATAGCCTTAGTTGTTCGGTTTACTGCAATGTCCATCTAGAGGGGCAGTTTTAATTGTAATATCTATTATTATTATCGATTAACTGAATTATCCCTCTGTGATGTCTTCCTGAACACGATGTAATATTATCCAGTTCAGCAATTTAAGCTTCCAACTCAATTACAAACATGTTGTGTGAACCAGAGAAAACTACATCCCAGAAAATTACAGCCAGGCAGATGAATGATACAGATCATGTGCTCTCAAGCAACATTTTTGCAACCTCATTATCCCACCCACTGCACATCCCTGTGCTCCAACATTTGCCCCTCTCCCCTCGTCAGAACGCGAGCAGGAAGAAAAATAGAAGCAAGACTTTCAATCATTTATCCTCAAGTAGCATGATCCCACACATGAATCTTGCCCGATTTGGTAGGAGGTGCCTTAAAGGTTTGCGCTTTTAGTTGAACCGAGGAGCTGTTTGACCTGAGTAGTGTGCCTGAAAAATATGGCAGCCTGAGAGTAGCCGGAGTCTTCGATGATTTTTGCCTCACAGCCATGCTCGAGACATGATTGTTTGGTTCGTGACTTGAGCCTGCGAAACATAGAAATGCAAGTAAAATGATACTACAAGATACAGAAAGAAGGCGATAGGCACGGAACAGGAAGTGGATTAATATGCTAACAATAATGGGTGGAAGCTCCAGGTCTCCAACCAAGCAGCTCGCTGGTAGTCGTCTGGCCAGGTGAGTTCATGTCAGGGTTTCAACCAATGTGTATGCTTGGCTTGGCTTGGCTTGCAGATCTCTCGTCTTGCTTCACTCAGCTTGGAATACCTACCTGCCTCTGCAGCAAATTCAGCAGCTAACATAATAGTCTGGACAATCGTCGAGTTCTAAAACAACAAAGTCTTGTCGACAGGCAAGCTTAAATCCATGTGTGTATGTATCTACTCATAAGAGATTCACATGGAACAGCAAATAATCTACTACTACTAGTACAGTTTCAGGCAATGTCCAAACATTGGCACCTTCGGTTAGGCATGCACAAGTACTTCCTCCGTTCCTAAATGTAAGTCTTTCATGAGATTCCACTATGAACCACATACGGATGTATATAGATGCATTTTAGAGTATAGATTCACTCATTTTGCTTCGTATGTAGTCCACAGTAGAATCTCTACAAAGACTTATATTTAGGAACGGAGGGAGTAGAAGCATTGGAACATTAAATGCAGCCACATTCTTACTTCTCAATAGGATGGAATGAGGAGAATAATAATGTGTGAAACAAACAAAAAACCCAAGCAACAAAAAGCAGAAAGCGATATTCGAGAACAGCAAGATATCATAACAGTACCAACCAACCATGCAATGGGAGCCCACCATGGGCAGGCAGGCATACAAAAAGCGATGGTAGTAGAATCGGTGGATCGAGTACCCACCTGAGCTTGGAATTTTTCTAGAGTTTGTGTGGTCAAGATGCTTCTTGCTTCTTGTACTATTGATTTGAATTCCACAATTGCAGCCACTGCCTAATTTTCCCCCCGACAAGTACAGGATTTCCAGCAAGACTTGTCTCAGCCGACACTGGCAGGTTAGGTGTCTCTGCAGCAAATTCAGCAACTGAGACAATAGTCAGTCATAATAGACAATGGAAAATAGCCTGCAAACAACAGTCAGTCAGAATTTCGGCGGATGAGTACCCACTTGAGTTTGAAATTTTTCTTCAGTTTGTGTGGTCAAGAACTCAAGATGCTGCTTGCTTGTACAATTGCTTTGAGTTCCACAAGTTGCAGACACTGCCTCATTTTCCGGCGGACTTCCAACAAGACTTGTTTCAGCTAGGTTAGGTGCCTGTCTACGTTCCTCTACGGAATTAATTGGCACCCACCTGAGCTTGGATTTTTTTTCTTGCTTCAACTTGTGTGGTGAAGATGCTGCTTGGTTTGTACAGGCCTTGATTTCCGCAAAAGCTGCAGCGATTGTCGCGTGTTTCCTCAAATACATGACTTCCAGCACGACATGCGGTCCAAACAAAGAACTAATTGGCATCCAGCACGCAAAGATGGCGACACTCATGACTTGAAGAAAAACAGGTTGCCCAGTAGGAGCTGCCAAAGGTGTGTTCTGTTCACTCAGGACCTCATATAACACTATTTATCTATGAATAGTGTTGCAACGTCTACTGAATCACACATCCCCCAACCAAACACAACATGCAAACACTAGGCAGCAAAATGGGACCTTTGTTCTACCTCTGCATGGTGCTCATGCTGCCATGCCTCCTTCCACTGCAAGAAGCACATGCCGTGCGCCATGGAGGGATCTCTCTGAGGTCTCAACACATGGCCCTCCTCCACTGGAAAGCAACACTTGCAAGCCCACCGCTGCAGATGAGTTCTTGGCAGGAAAACACCAGCCCCTGCAACTGGACGGGAATCATGTGCACGGCTATTCCACATGGCCGCCGCATGCCCTGGGTGGTGACCAACATCTCCCTGCCAGATGCTGGCATCCATGGCCAGCTTGGTGAGCTCAACTTCTCAGCTCTTCCATTCCTAACATATATTGATCTTCAGAACAACACTCTCCATGGTGCACTACCCCCTAGTATCAACTCCTTGTCAGCACTTTCGATACTTAACCTTCCCTACAACCAGCTCACAGGGAAAATTCCTCGTGAGATTGGTGACCTGCGAAGTCTCATGTTGCTTGCTCTCTCATTCAACAGACTCACGGGACATATCCCTGCGTCTCTGGGTAACCTAACAATGTTAACTGAACTTGTCATTCACCAAAACATGATATCAGGTCCCATTCCCGAGGACATTGGAAGGCTTGTCAACCTACAACTTCTGCAGCTAAGCAACAACACCATAAGCGGCATGATACCAAAAATCATTGGAAATATGACCCAACTGAATGTTTTGGACCTATATGGTAATCAACTTTCAGGGCCTATACCCCAAGAACTAGGCACGCTAGTCCATCTACGAAGTCTTGATCTTAGTTCAAATGATTTTTCAGGTCCAATTCCAATCTCCATAAGCAATCTCACTAAGATGAACCGACTTTTTCTCCATGAAAATCAAATCACAGGTCTAATACCACCAGAACTAGGCAACCTCGCCATGCTAAGCCAACTTGCTCTCTGCACAAATCAAATAACAGGTTCAATACCCCCAGAATTAGGGAATCTCACTATGCTCAATCTACTTGTGCTATATAGAAATCAAATTACAGGCCCAATACCTTTAGAATTGGGCTACTTGCTGAATCTCCAGGATTTAGAATTGGATGAGAACCAAATATCCGGCTCTATTCCTGGCAGCTTAGGAAATATAACCAAGCTAGTACGACTTGCCCTTGCTACAAATCAGATAAGTGGTTCCATCCCCCAGGAAATTGGCAATCTGATGAACCTAAAATATTTATCCTTGCCTCAGAACCAAATTATAGGTTGAATACCAAAAACTTTTGGGAAGTTGCAAAGTATCCAATCAATAAAACTCTTTGATAACAAATTATCAGGTGCTCTTCCTAAAGAATTAGGAGATCTCACCAACCTTGTTGAACTTGCAGTGTCTAACAACTCACTTTCAGGACCTTTACCCACAAATATATGTTCAGGTGGGAGACTTCAACATCTCACTGTTCATTATAATATGTTTAGTGGACCCATTCCAAGGAGTTTAAAGACATGTACGAGTTTGGTTAAAATTATCCTTCAGAAAACCCAACTAACAGGAGATATATCTCACGATTTCGGTGTGTATCCACAACTCATATGGATGATCTTGTCATCGACTAGACTCTCTGGGCAGATCCCACAAAGTTTAGGTGCATGTACCCAACTAACGGTACTACATCTCCAAAAAAATAACATCACTGGTTCCATACCTCCAATCCTTTCAAAATTGTCCAGACTAGAAGAACTAAGACTCGACTCTAATCATCTCAGTGGTGAGATTCCACCACAAATCTACACTTTAGCAAACCTATATGGACTGAACTTGTCATCAAACCAATTATCTGGATCCATACCTACACAGATAGAAAAGCTTGGCAATCTAGGATACCTTGATATATCTATGAATAAACTGAGTGGATCAATACCTGAGGAACTAGGGACCATGAAACTACAGTCCTTGAAGATCAACAACAACAACTTCAGTGGGAGTTTGCCAGATGCAATTGGAAATTTAGCAGGCCTGCAGACCATGTTAGATGTCAGCAACAATAATTTCAGTGGTGTGTTGCCGCAACAACTTGGGAAGTTGGAGATCCTAGAATTTCTGAATTTATCACATAATCAGTTTGGTGGCAGCATTCCATCCTCCTTCGCAAGCATGTTGAGCCTTTCAACACTCGATGTGTCGTACAATGACTTGGAAGGACCAGTACCAACAACACGGCTACTCCAAAATGCTTCAACAAGTTGGTTTCTTCACAATAAAGGTCTATGCGGTAACCTCTCTGGCTTGCCTCCTTGTTATTCAACTCCAGTAGCTGGTCACCATAAACGGAAGATACTTGCTTTGCTTTTGCCAATTCTTCTTGTTGTGGGTTTGAGCATTGTTGCTGCAGTTGTTGTCATAATAATGCTTAATCGTAACAAGAGAAAACCTCAAGAAAATGTTACTTCTCAAGGAAGGGACCTATTCTCTGTTTGGAATTTTGATGGAAGATTAGCATTTGACGACATTGTAAGGGCAATAGAGGACTTCGATGATAAGTACATCATTGGAACAGGAGCATACGGCAAAGTCTATAAGGCACGACTCCAAGATGGGCAGCTAGTTGCTGTAAAGAAGCTTTATCAGACTGAAGAAGAGTTGGATGACCAGAGAAGGTTTTACAGTGAAATGGAAATCTTATCACAGATCCGACAACGAAGTATTGTCAAAATGTATGGATTCTGCTCCCATCCAGCATATAAATTTCTTGTCTATGACTACATTCAGCAGGGAAGCCTCCACAGGACATTGGAAAATGAGGAACTAGCAACGGAACTAGATTGGCACAAGAGAATTGCTCTTGCAAATGATGTGGCTCAAGCAATATCTTATTTGCACCACGGATGCAGTCCACCTATAATCCATCGAGATATCACGAGCAACAACATCTTACTTGATACAACCTTCAAGGCTTTTGTCTCGGATTTCGGCACAGCAAGGATTCTTAAGCCTGATTCATCAAACTGGAGTGCACTTGCAGGAACGTATGGCTACATAGCTCCTGGTATGTACTAGTACTACTATAATCTTTCTTCTCATGTCAGAAGGACTCATCTGAAGGAATTCTAATGTTTTTATTTTGTGCAGAATTGTCGTACACGTCTGTTGTGACAGAGAAATGCGATGTCTATAGCTTTGGAGTGGTTGTGCTAGAGCTAGTGATGGGGAAGCATCCAAGGGATCTATTAGACGATACTTTGTCAAACGGAGAACAAGTCATACCGGTGAAAGATATACTGGACCAACGACTGACAACACCCACAACAGAAGAGAATAGGTTATCTCTGCTTATCAAGCTGGCCTTTTCTTGCTTGGAATCTTCTCCACAAGCAAGGCCAAGCATGCGGGAGGCATACCAATTGCTCATCGAGCGACCCTCCTCCAGTTCATGTTCTGTGCCTTTCAGCGCACTTACGTTACAGCAAGTAAGGATGAGTTGATGACTCGTTGTATGTCCATGTATTTATAGCCACTCTCCTGATATAGTAAAAGATACCATCATGTGCCCGTGGTTTTTTCCCACAAGGGTTTTCCACGTAAAAATTGGTGTCCCGTGTTCTTGATATTTCTTTGTTTACTCGCTTGCTGATTTCTGACAATGCACAAATATAATTTGTTTTGTGGGGTGCTTGTAAAATGTATGCAGTGTCTATGTTATATTTGTTTAGACATAATACCCACATACGACACGTTGTTTATGCTATTCTCTACATTCTACAAGGGTACTTGATACGATGTATTAATGTTTCTACATTTATCTACTAACTGGCGTGATATCAGCGGTCATGCTTTATTGTTCTCTAGGAATCAAGGTAAAATACCCTGGACCAAGCAGGAAAAATCACAATGATCAAGTGGTCGATGCGTAAACAGGAACAAATGAATGTAAACACGCAGAGCTGGGTGCGTAAAAAAGGAAAATTACCACAGTACTATGTAAAAGGACTTACAGAGGATTGTAGGGCAGGAGTATGAAGTCCTGGTCCTTGTGATGGAGCATTGTATCCAGGAGTATGTAATCCTTGTCCCTAGGATGGAACAACAAATAATTTACTACTACACTTAAATTCAAGCATTAGTTGGCGAAATTGACATGGAACAAAGATACAACCTTCTTTTTCTTCATGCCTAATACAAGCTAAAAATTCAACTCAGCTAGTTGAATCACATACATACTAAGAACAAGATGTACAATCGTATAGAGAATAGCTCCATTTACGATTGTTCAACGACTTGCAGTGGTATATGAGGAAAGATACAATGAATTTGTCCATGCACAAACAAAGCGCCAACCATGTACATCAAGATCTATTGGAAATATGAGCAATTTACCGAATGATTTTATTAACAGAAATACTAGATAAAGCATGACTAATATAGTAGAGATAAAACAAGTCATGCATTCGGACAGAGAGAAGGTAAAGAGCATCTGCATATATGAACTTGAACTAAACACATATAGAACAGACACTAGATGAAGTTGCATATATGAAGTAGAACCTAACACATGTAGGACGGAAAGTAGAGCAAAGAACTCTGTCATGACATCTAACAGAAAGAGCAAGAACACGTACGGGACAGCAGCAGTGGAAGTGCTGGACTTGGGGTCGGTGTCCTCGTCTGCCATGTCGTCGAGCAGATCGTGGACGTCGGGGAAGAAGTCGTCGTCGGGGAAGTAGTCGTCGGCGACCGGATCGCCCGTGATGAAGCAGCCAGTAGTCGCGCTGAGCACTCCCCAAAAACCTTATCACCCTTCTCCCGTACAGGACTCAAAAGGTGCATTTTCGGAGGCCTACTGTCCCGACCTGTGGTGCACGCTGCAAGCCGGGATGGGGAAGATTGTAGCAGCAGCACAGTGCTCAAGAACTTGTAGCGAGAGGAGGGAGAGGTTCTGGTGCATCTCTCTGTGAGGAGCGACCTCCCTTTTATAGGCGCAAGAGAAGGAGGCGAGAGGGCAATGACGGCAGGCGAAACGAAGAGACAGAGACGAAGCGAACAGCCAGCAGCCGAAGGGCTGCGCCGTTCGCATTCGAACTCCACTTTCGCAAAAATCTTTTCAGCTTCCGTGTGACCTTTCGTATACCCGTAGTGCGTGGCAAAAATTTAGATATCGGCTCGGCTCATTCCCGCAACCCGTGGCGCGGCGCGGCGGGCGGCGGAGGAGGAGCGTGCGTGGATATCCCTCTTGTTCTCATGCTCGTACAAGTGGGGAAAGAACCTCCCTTATAAGGAGGTCCAACTCCCACTAAACTAGCAATGTGGGACTAAACTTTAATAGTATCCCTTGCCTTGCACAAATGGGCTAAGTGGGCCTCTAGGATTTATTAGGAATTTCTGAAATAGTTATTGGGCTGCCCAAAATAGACTAAATTCCAGCAATCCCCCAGCAGATCCCAGAGGCACACAGAAATTTGCCTTCGGTTCCAAAACACTGTTTTATATACCGGTACTGAAGTGGAGACTGTTAAGTTGAACTTCCACCTAGAACTCTATGCTACACTAGTAAGCAACTTGAACAGTGGACTGGGCCTTGAACTGCAAGTTTTCTGCGAATCTAGCTTCACATAAAGCCTTGACCGATACGTGGCTACCGTGGGTCTTCCCCGCGGGTGGAGCTTATGCGTCATACTCCGTGACCTTTCATGAGTTTACTAGAGAGAACCCTACTCTCATAGATTGCGACGTTTGACAATCAGACTCATATAGGTGTGTTCTTCAAAAGATGTTCTGCAGGATAACATCTCTACTTAAATAAGTCACTTGGAACACATTAAGATATACATCAACCTGCCATGCAGATTAGGAGAGTATTGCATCTCCATGGAGTGGTATTGTGAATAGTAAGGGTACTCTCCTCTTAGTTGACCAACAGCTTGTCTTCCACATCTAATTCACGGGATCTCCGATCACAAAGAATAGGTTACCACTGTGAACAACTCATATTGTGGGTCTCATACACATCTCCCTCGATGCATTATCTATCACATTACGTGATAGATCCTTGGTAAAAGGATCTGCCAGATTTTTAGACGTTTGGATATAGTCCAACGCAATAACTCCGGAGTTTTTCATTTTCCTGACAGACTTTAAACTTCTCTGAACGTGTCTTGATGACTTCATGTTATCCTTTGAGCTGCTCACTTTCATGATCACAGTTTGATTGTCGCAATTCATAAGGACACCCGGTACAGGTTTCTCAACAACCGGCAAGTCATTCAAGAGCTGGCGAAGCCAATCTGCTTCAACCGTAACTGTATCTAGTGCTGTGAGTTCTGCTTCCATTGTTGACCTCGTTAAGATGGTCTTCTTGCAAGACTTCCAAGAAACAGCGCCACCTCCATGAGTGAATACATAACCGCTCGTGGCCTTTATCTCATCAGCATCTGAGATCCAGTTTGAGTCACTATACCCTTCAAGCACTTTTGGGTGCCCGGTGTAGTGAATTCCATAATTTGCAGTGCCTTTCAAATAACGCAAAACTCTCTCTAGAGCTTTCCAATGCACATCTCCTGGTTTTGAGACAAACCGACTCAGTTTGCTAATAGCAAAAGAGATGTCAGGTCTTGTAGCACTTGCTAAGTACATAAGTGAGCCAATAATCTGAGAATATTTCAATTGATCTCTAGCAATTCTTCGATTCTTTCGAAGTAACACACTCGCATCATATGGTGTTGGAGAGGGCTTGCAGTCACTATAACCAAAGCGACTCGAGATCTTTTCCACATAGTGAGATTGAAGCAATGTAATCCCACCATCATCGTCTCTCAACAACTTGATGTTCAGAATGACATCAGCCACTCCTAAATCCTTCATCTCAAAACAATGAGATGGGAAATCCTTGGCCTCCTTAATAACATTTAGATTTGTTCCGAAAATCAGTATGTCATCAACATACAAGCACAGGATAACTCCCTCGCCCCCACCATGGCGATAGTACACACATCTGTCAGCTTCGTTCACAACAAAGCCTGCAGCTGTTAAAGTTCTTTCAAACTTCTCATGCCACTGTTTGAGTGCTTGCTTAAGTCCGTACAAAGACTTCAGCAACTTGCATACTTTCCCTTCCTGACCATCTAGTACAAACCCATCTGGTTGTTCCATATAAATTTCCTCGTCCAACTCTCCATTTAGGAAAGCAGTCTTAACATCCATTTGATGAACGAGAAGACCATGCGAGGCAGCTAGTGAAAGTAGAACTCGAATAGTGGTCAGTCGAGCCACAGGTGAGTAAGTATCAAAGAAGTCTTCACCTTCCTTTTGGGTATAACCCTTAGCCACGAGCCGAGCCTTGTACTTTTCAATAGTACCATCAGGCCTAAGCTTCTTCTTGAATACCCATTTGCATCCTATAGGTTTGCACCCATAAGGACGATCAGTTATCTCCCAGGTTTCATTCGCCAAGATAGAATCCATCTCGCTATGAACCGCTTCCTTCCAGTAGTCAGCATCTTCAGATGCATAGGCCTCTGAAATATAACTGGGAGTGTCATCTATGAGATACACAAGAAAATCATCACCAAAAGACTTTGCAGTCCTCTTGAAGGAAATATGCCCTAGAGGCAATAATAAAGTTATTATTTATTTCCTTATATCATGATAAATGTTTATTATTCATGCTAGAATTGTATTAACCGAAAACATAATACATGTGTGAATACATAGACAAACAAAGTGTCACTAGTATGCCTCTACTTGACTAGCTCGTTAATCAAAGATGGTTATGTTTCCTAACCATGAACAAGGAGTTGTTATTTGATTAACGGGATCACATCATTAAGTGAATGATCTGATTGACATGACCCATTCCATTAGCTTAGCACCCGATCGTTTAGTATGTTGCTATTGCTTTCTTCATGACTTATACATGTTCCTATAACTATGAGATTATGCAACTCCCGTTTGCTGGAGGAACACTTTGTGTGCTACCAAACGTCACAATGTAACTGGGTGATTATAAAGGAGCTCTACAGGTGTCTCCAAAGGTACATGTTGGGTTGGCGTATTTCGAGATTAGGATTTGTCACTCCGATTGTCGGAGAGGTATCTCTGGGCCCTCTCGGTAATGCACATCACTTAAGCCTTGCAAGCATTGTAACTAATGAGTTAGATTGCGGGATGATGTATTACAGAACGAGTAAGGAGACTTGCCGGTAACGAGATTGAAATAGGTATTGGAATACCGACGATCAAATCTCGGGCAAGTAACATACCGATGACAAAGGGAACAACGTATGTTGTTATGCGGTCTGACCGATAAAGATCTTCGTAGAATATGTAGGAGCCAATATGGGCATCCAGGTCCCGCTATTGGTTATTGACCGGAGACATGTCTCGGTCATGTCTACATTGTTCTCGAACCCGTAGGGTCCGCACACTAAGGTTACGATGATAGTTATATTATGAGTTTATGCATTTTGATGTACCGAAGTTTGTTCGGAGTCCCGGATGTGATCACGGACATGACGAGGAGTCTCGAAATGGTCGAGACATAAAGATTGATATATTGGAAGCCTATGTTTGGATATCGGAAGTGTTCCGGGTGAAATCGGGATTTTACCGGAGTACCGGGAGGTTACCGGAACCCCCCGGGAGCTATATGGGCCATAGTGGAAAAAGAGAAGAGGCAGCCCAACATGGGCCGCACGCCCCTCCCCTCCGTTGGTCCGAATAGGACAAGGAGAGGGGGCCGGCCCCTCTCTCTCTTTTCCCCCCTCCGCGAATCCTATTCCAACTAGGATTGGGGGGGGATCCTACTCCCAGAGGGAGTAGGACTCTCCTGGCGCACCTCTCCTAGGCCGGCCGCACCCCCCCCTTTAGTCCTTTATATACAGAGGCAGGGGCACCCCAGAAACACACAAGTTGATACACGTGATCTTATTCTTAGCCGTGTGCGGCGCCCCCAGCCACCATAGTCCTCGATAATATTGTAGTGGTGCTTAGGCGAAGCCCTGCGACAGTAGTACATCAAGATCGTCACCACGCCGTCGTGCTGATGGAACTCTTCCCCGACACTTTGCTGGATCGGAGTCCGGGGATCGTCATCGAGCTGAACGTGTGCTAAAACTCGGAGGTGCCGTAGTTTCGGTGCTTGATCGGTCGGGCCGTGAAGACGTACGACTACATCAACCAAACGCTTCCGTTGTCGATCTACCAAGGGTACGTAGATCACACTCTCCCCTCGTTGCTATGCATCACCATGATCTTGCGTGTGCGTAGGAATTTTTTTGAAATTACTACGTTCCCCAACAGTGGCATCCGAGCCTAGGTTTTATATGTTGATGTTATATGCACGAGTAGAACACAAGTGAGTTGTGGGCGATATAAGTCATACTGCTTACCAGCATGTCATACTTTGGTTCGGCGGTATTGTTGGATGAAGCGGCCCGGACCGACATTACGCGTACGCTTACGCGAGACCGGTTCTCCCGACGTGCTTTGCACAGAGGTGGCTTGCGGGTGACAGTTTCTCCAACTTTAGTTGAATCGAGTGTGGCTACGCCCGGTCCTTGCGAAGGTTAAAACAGCACCAACTTGACAAACTATCTTTGTGGTTTTGATGCGTAGGTAAGATTAGTTCTTGCTTAAGCCCGTAGCAGCCACGTAAAACTTGCAACAACAAAGTAGAGGACGTCTAACTTGTTTTTGCAGGGCATGTTGTGATGTGATATGGTCAAGACATGATGCTGATTTTTATTGTATGAGATGATCATGTTTTGTAACCAAGTTATCGGCAACTGGCAGGAGCCATATGGTTGTCGTTTTATTGTATGCAATGCAATCGCAATGTAATGCTTTACTTTATCACTAAGCGGTAGCGATAGTCGTGGAAGCACAAGCTTGGCGAGACGACAACGATGCTACGATGGAGATCAAGGTGTCGCGCCGGTGACGATGGTGAGCACGACGGTGCTTCGGAGATGGAGATCATAAGCACAAGATGATGATGGCCATATCATATCACTTATATTGATTGCATGTGATGTTTATCTTTTATGCATCTTATCTTGCTTTGATTGACGGTAGCATTATAAGATGATCTCTCACTAATTATCAAGAAGTGTTCTCCCTGAGTATGCACCGTTGCGAAAGTTCTTCGTGCTGAGACACCACATGATGATCGGGTGTGATAGGCTCTACGTTCAAATACAACGGGTGCAAAACAGTTGCACACGCGGAATACTCAGGTTATACTTGACGAGCCAAGCATATACAGATATGGCCTCGGAACACGGGGACCGAAAGGTCGAGCGTGAATCATATAGTAGATATGATCAACATAGTGATGTTCACCAATGAAACTACTCCATCTCACGTGATGATCGGACATGGTTTAGTTGATTTGGATCACGTAATCACTTAGAGGATTAGAGGGATGTCTATCTAAGTGGGAGTTCTTTAAGTAAATTAACTGAACTTAAATTTATCATGAAACTTAGTACCTGATAAGTATCTTGCTTGTTTATGCTTGTTTGTAGATAGATGGCTCGTGCTATTGTTCTGTTGAATTTTAATGCGTTCCTTGAGAAAGCAAAGTTGAAAGATGATGGTAGCAATTACACGGACTGGGTCCGTAACTTGAGGATTATCCTCATTGCTGCACAGAAGAATTACGTCCTGGAAGCACCGCTGGGTGCCAGGCCTGCTGCAGGAGCAACGCTGGATGTTATGAATGTCTGGCAGAGCAAAGCTGATGACTACTCAATAGTTCAGTGTGCCATGCTTTACGGCTTAGAATCGGGACTTCAACGACGTTTTGAACGTCATGGAGCATATGAGATGTTCCAGGAGTTGAAGTTAATATTTCAAGCAAATGCCCGGATTGAGAGATATGAAGTCTCCAATAAGTTCTATAGCTGCAAGATGGAGGAGAACAGTTCTGTCAGTGAGCATATACTCAAAATGTCTGGGTATAACAATCACTTGATTCAATTGGGAGTTAATCTTCCAGATGATTGCGTCATTGACAGAATTCTCCAATCACTGCCACCAAGCTACAAGAGCTTCGTGATGAACTATAATATGCAAGGGATGAATAAGACTATTCCCGAGCTCTTCGCAATGCTGAAAGCTGCGGAGGTAGAAATCAAGAAGGAGCATCAAGTGTTGATGGTCAACAAGACCACTAGTTTCAAGAAAAGGGCAAAGGGAAGAATAAGGGGAACTTCAAAAAGAACGGCAAGCAAGTTGCTACTCAAGAGAAGAAACCCAAACCTGGACCTAAGCCTGAAACTGAGTGCTTCTACTGCAAGCAGACTGGTCACTAGAAGCGGAACTGCCCCAAGTATTTGGCGGATAAGAAGGATGGCAAGGTGAACAAAGGTATATGTGATATACATGTTATTGATGTGTACCTTACTAATGCTCGCAGTAGCACCTGGGTATTTGATACTGGTTCTGTTGCTAATATTTGCAACTCGAAACAGGGACTACGGATTAAGCGAAGATTGGCTAAGGACGAGGTGACGATGCGCGTGGGAAACGGTTCCAAAGTCGATGTGATCGCAGTCGGCACGCTACCTCTACATCTACCTTCGGGATTAATATTAGACCTAAATAATTGTTATTTGGTGCCAGCGTTAAACATGAACATTATATCTGGATCTTGTTTGATGCGAGACGGTTATTCATTTAAATCGGAGAATAATGGTTGTTCTATTTATATGAGTAATATCTTTTATGGTCATGCACCCTTGAAGAGTGGTCTATTCTTGTTGAATCTCGATAGTAGTAACACACATATTCATAATGTTGAAGCCAAAAGATGCAGAGTTGATAATGATAGTGCAACATATTTGTGGTACTGCCGTTTAGGTCATATCGGTGTAAAGCGCATGAAGAAACTCCATACTGATGGACTTTTGGAACCACTTTATTATGAATCACTTGGTACTTGCGAACCGTGCCTCATGGGCAAGATGACAAAAACACCATTCTCCGATACTATGGATAGAGCAACAGATTTGTTGGAAATCATACATACAGATGTATGTGGTCCGATGAATATTGAGGCTCGTGGCGGATATTGTTATTTTCTCACCTTCACAGATGACTTAAGCAGATATGGGTATATCTACTTAATGAAACATAAGTCTGAAACATTTGAAAAGTTCAAAGAATTTCAGAGTGAAGTTGAAAATCATCGTAACAAGAAAATAAAGTTTCTACGATCTGATTGTGGAGGAGAATATTTGAGTTACGAGTTTGGTGTACATTTGAAAAATTGTGGAATAGTTTCGCAACTCACGCCACCCGGAACACCACAGCGCAATGGTGTGTCCGAACGTCGTAATCGTACTTTACTAGATATGGTGCGATCTATGATGTCTCTTACTGATTTACCGCTATCATTTTGGGGATATGCTCTAGAGACGGCCGCATTCACGTTAAATAGGGCACCACCAAAATCCGTTGAAACGACGCCTTATGAACTGTGGTTTGGCAAGAAACCAAAGTTGTCGTTTCTGAAAGTTTGGGGCTGCGATGCTTATGTGAAAAAGCTTCAACCTGATAAGCTCGAACCCAAATCGGAGAAATGTGTCTTCATAGGATATCCAAAGGAGACTATTGGATACACCTTCTATCACAGATCCGAAGGCAAGACTTTTGTTGCTAAGTTCGGAAACTTTCTAGAGAAGGAGTTTCTCTCGAAAGAAGTGAGTGGGAGGAAAGTAGAACTTGACGAGGTAACTGTACCTGCTCCCTTATTGGAAAGTAGTGCATCACAGAAAACTGTTTCTGTGACACCTACACCAGTGAGTGAGGAAGCTAATGATGATGATCATGAAAATTCAGAACAAGATACTACTGAACCTCGTAGATCAACCAGAGTAAGATCCGCGCCAGAGTGGTACGGTAATCCTGTTCTGCAAGTCATGCTACTAGATCATGATGAACCTACGAACTATGAAGAAGCGATGGTGAGCCCAGATTCCGCAAAGTGGCTTGAAGCCATGAAATCTGAGATGGGATCCATGTATGAGAGCAAAGTATGGACTTTGGTTGACTTGCCCGATGATCGGCAAGCAATTGAGAATAAATGGATCTTCAAGAAGAAGACTGACGCTGACGGTAATATTACTGTCTACAAAGCTCGACTTGTCGCAAAAGGTTTTCGGCAAGTTCAAGGGATTGACTACGATGAGACCTTCTCACCCGTAACGATGCTTAAGTCTGTCCGAATCATGTTAGCAATTGCCGCATTTTATGATTATGAAATTTGGCAGATGGATGTCAAAACTGCATTCCTGAATGGATTTCTGGAAGAAGAGTTGTATATGATGCAACCAGAAGGTTTTGTCGATCCAAAGGGAGCTAAAAAAGTGTGCAAGCTCCAGCGATCCATTTATGGACTGGTGCAAGCCTCTCGGAGTTGGAATAAACGTTTTGATAGTGTGATCAAAGCATTTGGTTTTATACAGACTTTTGGAGAAGCCTGTATTTACAAGAAAGTGAGTGGGAGCTCTATAGCATTTCTGATATTATATGTAGATGACATATTACTAATTGGAAATGATATAGAATTTCTGGATAGCATAAAGGGATACTTGAATAAAAGTTTTTCAATGAAAGACCTCGGTGAAGCTGCTTACATATTAGGCACTAAGATCTATAGAGATAGATCAAGACGCTTAATTGGACTTTCACAAAGCACATACCTTGACAAAGTTTTGAAGAAGTTCAAAATGGATCAAGCAAAGAAAGGGTTCTTGCCTGTGTTACAAGGTGTGAAGTTGAGTAAGACTCAATGCCCGACCACTGCAGAAGATAGAGAGAATATGAAAGATGTTCCCTATGCTTCAGCCATAGGCTCTATCATGTATGCAATGCTGTGTACCAGACCTGATGTGTGCCTTGCTATAAGTCTAGCAGGGAGGTACCAAAGTAATCCAGGAGTGGATCACTGGACAGCGGTCAAGAACATCCTGAAGTACCTGAAAAGGACTAAGGATATGTTTCTCATATATGGAGGTGACAAAGAGCTCATCGTAAACGGTTACGTTGATGCAAGCTTTGACACTGATCCGGACGATTCTAAATCGCAAACCGGATACGTGTTTACATTAAACGTTGGAGCTGTCAGTTGGTGCAGTTCTAAACAAAGCGTCATGGCAGGATCTACATGTGAAGCGGAGTACATAGCTGCTTCAGAAGCAGCAAATGAAGGAGTCTGGATGAAGGAGTTCATATCTGATCTAGGTGTCATACCTAGTGCATCGGGTCCAATGAAAATCTTTTGTGACAATACTGGTGCAATTGCCTTGGCAAAGGAATCCAGATTTCACAAGAGAACCAAGCACATCAAGAGACGCTTCAATTCCATCCGGGATCTAGTCCAGGTGGGAGACATAGAGATTTGCAAGATACATACGGATCTGAATGTTGCAGACCCATTGACTAAGCCTCTTCCACGAGCAAAACATGATCAGCACCAAGGCTCCATGGGTGTTAGAATCATTACTGTGTAATCTAGATTATTGACTCTAGTGCAAGTGGGAGACTGAAGGAAATATGCCCTAGAGGCAATAATAAAGTTATTATTTATTTCCTTATATCATGATAAATGTTTATTATTCATGCTAGAATTGTATTAACCGGAAACATAATACATGTGTGAATACATAGACAAACAAAGTGTCACTAGTATGCCTCTACTTGACTAGCTCGTTGATCAAAGATGGTTATGTTTCCTAACCATAGACATGAGTTGTCATTTGATTAACGGGATCACATCATTAGGAGAATGATGCGATTGACTTTACCCATTCCGTTAGCATAGCACTTGATCGTTTAGTTTGTTGCTATTGCTTTCTTCATGACTTATACATGTTCCTATAACTATGAGATTATGCAACTCCCGTTTGCCGGAGGAACACTTTGTGTGCTACCAAACGTCACAACGTAACTGGGTGATTATAAAGGAGCTCTACAGGTGTCTCCAAAGGTACATGTTGGGTTGGCGTATTTCGAGATTAGGATTTGTCACTCCGATTGTCGGAGAGGTATCTCTGGGCCCTCTCGGTAATGCACATCACTTAAGCCTTGCAAGCATTGCAACTAATGAGTTAGATTGCGGGATGATGTATTACAGAACGAGTAAAGAGACTTGCCGGTACCGAGATTGAACTAGGTATTGGAATACCGACGATCGAATCTCGGGCAAGTAACATACCGATGACAAAGGGAACAACGTATGTTGTTATGCGGTCTGACCGATAAAGATCTTCGTAGAATATGTAGGAGCCAATATGGACGTCCAGGTCCCGCTATTGGTTATTGACCGGAGACATGTCTCGGTCATGTCTACATTGTTCTCGAACCCGTACGGTCCGCACGCTTAAGGTTACGATGACAGTTATATTATGAGTTTATGCATTTTGATGTACCGAAGTTTGTTCGGAGTCCCGGATGTGATCACGGACATGACGAGGAGTCTCGAAATGGTCGAGACATAAAGATTGATATATTGGAAGCCTATGTTTGGATATTGGAAGTGTTCCGGGTGAAATCGGGATTTTACCGGAGTACCGGGAGGTTACCGGAACCCCCGGGAGCTATATGGGCCATAGTGGGCCTTAGTGGAAAAAGAGAAGAGGCAGCCCAACATGGGCCACGCGCCCCTCCCCTCCCTTGGTCCGAATAGGACAAGGAGAGGGGGCCGGCCCCTCTCTCTCTTTTCCCCCCTCCGCGAATCCTATTCCAACTAGGATTGGGGGGGGGGAATCCTACTCCCAGAGGGAGTAGGACTCTCCTGGCGCGCCTCTCCTAGGCCGGCCGCACCCCCCCTTTAGTCCTTTATATACGGAGGCAGGGGCACCCCAGAAACACACAAGTTGATCCATGTGATCTTATTCTTAGCCGTGTGCGGCGCCCCCAGCCACCATAGTCCTCGATAATATTGTAGTGGTGCTTAGGCGAAGCCCTGCGACAGTAGTACATCAAGATCGTCACCACGCCGTCGTGCTGACGGAACTCTTCCCCGACACTTTGCTGGATCGGAGTCCGGGGATCGTCATCGAGCTGAACGTGTGCTAAAACTCGAAGGTGCCGTAGTTTCGGTGCTTGATCGGTCGGGCCGTGAAGACGTACGACTACATCAACCAAACGCTTCCGTTGTCGATCTACTAAGGGTACGTAGATCACACTCTCCCCTCGTTGCTATGCATCACCACGATCTTGCGTGTGCGTAGGAATTTTTTTGAAATTACTACGTTCCCCAACACCTCTATCTCTTGCTCCTAGTAGGAACTTCATTGTTCTCCTACACAGGACTTTCAAAGTGTTCCATCGAAATGGCAGGTTCGGTAATTGTAACTAGTTCCTGATTCGATGAACTAGGCATCTCCTGATTAGATGAGGTAGCCATATCCTTCATGGGAAAGATATCTTCAAAGAAGGTCGCATCATTCGACTCCATGATCGTACCGACATGTATGTCAGGTACCTCAGATTTTACAACCAAGAATCTATAGCCAATGCTATGAAAAGCATATCCCAGGAAAACACAATCCACAGTCTTTGGTCCAAGTTTCCGCTTCTTTGGAATTGGAACATTGACTTTCGCCAAACAACCCCATGTTCGTAGATAAGAGAGTTTTAACCTTTTCTTCTCCCATTCCTCGAATGGAGTTATCTCTTTGTTCTTTGTGGGAACTCGGTTTAGGACATGACATGAAGTCAATATCGCCTCCCCCACCATGCCTTGGAGAGACCCGAAGTGTCTAACATGGCGTTAACCAAATCTGTTAGAGTACGGTTCTTTCTTTCGGCCACCCCATTTGACTGAGGTGAATAGGGAGGCGTCCTCTCATGGATTATACCATGTTCCGCACAAAAAGCGTCAAATTCATTGGAAAAATACTCTCCACCACAGTCGGACCTAAGCCTCTTGATTTTTTGATCAAGTTGGTTTTCCACTTCAGCTTTATAGATCTTGAAAAAGTTCAAAGCCTCATCCTTAGATTTCAGAAGATACACACAGCAGTATCTAGTGGAGTCATCAATTAACGTCATGAAATATTTCTTTCCACCTTTTGTCAACACACCATTCATTTCACATAGATCCAAATGTATGAGCTCTGGTGGTGCAAGATTTCTTATTTCCGCAGTCATGTGAGACTTACGAGGTTGCTTAGCTTGCACACACACTTGACACTTAGATCCCTTGACGGTGGTGAAACTAGGGATTAAGTTCAACTTCGCTAGTCGCGACATGCAACCAAAGTTAACATGAAAAAGACGTGAATGCCACACATTGGATTCACTATTGTTGCAAATATGATTAACAACTTTATTGCAAACGTCTGATAAGGATAAATGAAACAAGCCTCCTGACTCATAGCCTTTATCAACAAAGGTTCCATACTTGGATATTACAAATTTATTCGACTCAAAGACAAGCTTGTAGCCATCTCTACACAGAAGAGATCCGCTAACAAGATTTTTATTGACGGAGGGGACATAATGCATGTTCTTCAGCTGCACGATCTTCCCCGAAGTAAACTTCAGATCGAACGTGCCAACACCACGGACAGAAGCACTTGAACCGTTGCCCATCAACACGGTTGAAGTCCCTGCGGTCTGATAAGACGAAAACATGGAAATATCACCGCATACATGCACATTAGCACCCGTGTCAATCAACCAGTCGGGAGAATGACATACTGAAAGAATAGTGGGAAATATACCATACCTAGCATCCTTCATGTCAGTGTCTCCAATGACAACATTAGCGGTCTTGCCGCCTTTCCCAGGATGATGCTTGTCATAGCGATTAGGCACTACTAGGAAAAGGCCTACTAATGGCGCACCAGTTTTGCCTACTAATGGCGCATCACTGGTGCGCCATTAGTATCACGCCACTAGTATTTATTACTAATGGCGCACCACCCAGTGCGCCATTAGTATATAACACCATGCGCCATTAGTATGCCTCCCAGGGGCCATATTTAACCATGTGCTTTGGCACACTAATGGCGCACTACGGATGGATGCGCCATTAGTATACTTGGCATACTAATGGTGCACTCTGTAGTGATGCGCCATTAGTATGAATATTAGGTTTTATTTTTTTTTCTTTTCTGATTTTTGCATAGGTTACAAAATATATTATTTGACAGAATATAGACAGTAGCACACAGTAACAGCAGATTCATCGAATACAATAGAAGATTAGTCTCCAAATACAATTCATCATATTAGTCTCCGAATTCAAAAGACCGAACAAAGATAAAACATTACAAGTCTCGAGACCGCGAGTATCGAGTTTGTCGGAAGTAATACTAATCCTAACAAATCCTACTAATCATCATCATACAACTTCTACTCGTTATTCATAACAAGTCATACGATCATCATCTTGATAGTCATCAAACCAACCCTACTTAATTGTTCTTAGCACATGATCATCAGTATTAGGCAGGACCTAAATACCCTATTTAAGCTAAAATAGCATACAACAATATAGACCCTGACTCTCCATTATGGAGAATGGAGAACATCCTGTCTCCAATTCTTGCTCTTCGCTTCCTTTTGCTTCCAAGAAGCTCCTTACGACTGTCCATACATTTTTTCCATCCTTTGATTTTCATGTCTCCACTTCTTTTAGAAATCTCGTATGGACAGTTGAGATTCGTAGGATGACCTGGCTGTATGTTCAAAACATTAAGACTACCTTTCTGATACATCATATGAGGCACACAATTCTCTGGGATTATCTGTTGAAAAACATAGTAATAACTTCATAGTTAGCAAATGATGTACTAGTTTTAGAAGTATGCAAAAGATGCACGGATGTCGTAATAGTAAAAATCTTACCAGGGTATCTCCATGGTAGTTACCATAGTTGAACACATGCACTAGTGGCACGTATTTACCATAATGTTGAGGAGTTTGATTGTGGATATTGTAATTCTCAATGTTAGTACAAAATCCGACCAGACCGATTTTTCTCCTTGTAATCGGTGTAGTGGGTTTTGTCTACCATCTCACGCACATTCTTTGAACAATAAAAATAAGCTGTCAATGGAAATAAGCTGTCAATGGAAATAAGCTGTCAATGGAAATAAGCTGTCAACTATTTTGAAATAAACAATATAAATTAGCTAATAACTATGTTTGAGAAACTCACATAGAGGTAGAACTGGAGGCGTATCAACAAGGACCCAAATGTCCATATTGTCTTGGTTGATGTCAGAATTACCAAGATCCATGGTGATAAGCATACCCTCATCAAAACCATACATCTTGCAAAATGCTTCCCAATTTTTGCAACCAAAATGGGTTACGCTCTCAGAATTATATAGATTTAGTTCAAAGTCCACATCGTGATGAGTCCTTAGGTGAATTTTCTTTGTTTCAGAAATTTCATGGTCTTCAAAATCCATCATCTCCAAGACATAGCGTCTTGCATGGCATGGGATAAGCTATACTTGAATTGTAAAAGATGAAAATTACACGTTGAAATAGTTGAAGTCATGCTTAATTATGAAAATAACACTTGTCGTCGTTGTGTACCGTTTCAACTTCGAAGGTCTCCTCGAGCTTAATGCTGAAGCACCGATCATCGTCCAGGTGAGGCATGTCGCACAGACCTCAATCGTCCCCGATTCAATCGTACACTAATCATACACGCAAACGTGTACGATCAAGATCAGGGACTCACGGGAAGATATCACAACACAACTCTACAAATAAAATAAGTCATACAAGCATCATATTACAAGCCAGGAGCCTCGAGGGCTCGAATACAAGAGCTCGATCATAGACGAGTCAGCGGAAGCAACAATATCTGAGTACAGACATAAGTTAAACAAGTTTGCCTTAAGAAGGCTAGCACAAACTGGGATAAAGATCGAAAGAGGCGCAGGACTCCTGCCTGGGATCCTCCTAACTACTCCTGGTCGTCGTCAGCGGGTAGCACGTAGTAGTAGGCACCTCGGTGTAGTAGGAGTCGTCGTCGACGGTGGCGTCTGGCTCCTGGGCTCCAGCATCTGGTTGCGACAACCAGGTAGAAAGGATAGAGGGAAGGGAAGGAGAAAGCAACCGTGAGTACTCATCCAAAGTACTCGCAAGCAAGGAGCTACACTACATATGTATGCATTGGTATCAATTGGAATAAGGCTATTATATGTGGACTGAACTGCAGAAAGCCAGGATAAGGGGGGATAGCTAGTCCTTTCGAAGACTACGCTTCTGGCAGCCTCCGTCTTGCAGCATGTAGATGAGAATAGACTGAAGTCCTCCAAGTATCATCACGTAGCATAATCCTAACCGATGATCCTCCCCTCGTCGCCCTATGCGAGAGCGACCACCGGTTGTATCTGGCACTTTGAAGGGTGTATTTTATTAAGTATCCGGTTCTAGTTGTCATAAGGTCAAGGTAGAACTCCAAGTCGTCCTGTTACCAAAGATCACGGCTATTCGAATAGATCTACTTCCCTGCAGGGGTGCACCACATAACCCAACACGCTCGATCCCATTTAGCCGGACACACATTTCTGGGTCATGCCCGACCGCGGAAGATCAACACGTCGCAGCCCCACCTAGGCACAACAGAGAGGCCAGCACGCCGGTCTAAACCTAAGCGCACAGGGGTCTGGGCCCATCGCCCATAGCACACCTGCACGTTGCGTACGCGGCCGGAGAGAAGACCTAGCAACCTCCATTTCAAAGGAAGTCATGTTACGTGGTCCAACCCGGCGCGCGCCGCTCAGTCGCTGGCGTCATGAAGTGCTTCGGCTGATACCACGACGTCAAGTGCCCATAACTTTCCCCGCGTAGATGGTTAGTGCGTATAGGCCAGTAGCCAGACTCAGATCAAATACCAAGATCTCGTTAAACGTGTTAAGTATCTGCGAACGCCGACCAGGGCTAGGCCCACCTCTCTCCTAGGTGGTCTCAACCTGCCCTGTCGCTCCGCCTCAAAGTAACAGTCGGGGGCCGTCGAGAACCCAGGCCCACCTCTACCGGGACGGAGCCAACTGCCCCTTCAGCGCCCATCTCCGAACAGTATCACAGGTAATGTAACTGTGGAAAGTATATTGTATATGCCCGTGATCACCTCCCGAAGTGATCACGGCCCAGTAGTATAGCATGGCAGACGGACAAGAGTGTAGGGCCACTGATGGAACACTAGCATCCTATACTAAGCATTAGGATAGCAGGTAATGGTAACAACAGTAGTAGCAAGGACAGGCTATGCATCAGAATAGGATTAACGGAAAGCAGTAACATGCTACACTACTCTAATGCAAGCAGTATAGAGAAGAGTAGGCGATATCTGGTGATCAAAGGGGGGGCTTGCCTGGTTGCTCTGGCAACAGAGAGGGGTCGTCAACTCCGTAGTCAAACTAGGCAGCAGCAGCGTCGGTCTCGTAGTCTACCGGAGAGAAGAGGGGGAAGAAACAGTAAATACGGAGCAAACAAAGCATAACAAAACATAACGAGGCAATACGCGGTAGAGGTATGCCCTAACGCGGTAGTAGGCGATACCGGCGAAGGGGGGAAACATCCGGGAAAGTATCGTTTTTGGACAAATGAACCGGAGGGGGAAAGTTGTGTGTTTGCTATGCTAGGGATGTGTGGCGGACGAACGGACTGCGTATCCGGATTCGTCTCGTCGTTCTGAGCAACTTTCATGTACAAAGTATTTTCATCCGAGATACGGTTTATTTTATATTAATTTTAGAAGTTTTATACCTTTTCTATAATTCTGGAATTAATATTAATTCAAAAATTAAATAGCTAAATGCTAAGTGCACACAAAAAGTGTACACAGCATAATGTGAGGCTGACAGTGGGGTCGTGGGCTGAGTCAGTATGTAAAATGTTGACCAGTTGACTGGTCATCTGGGTCAACAGGGGCCCACCTGTCAATGACTGGGGCAATCCCAGTCAGCATTTGACTGGTCAATGGGACCAGTGGGACCCCGTTGTAGGTCATAGTTCTATTCATCGAAGTTTTGCTAACGTTTTAATTAATCTAATTAAGTAATGGGGCCTACTGTCATTCTCACATTAGGCTAATTAGAAGTTAATTAGCTAAGTAAGTTAATTAACTATTTGATTAATTAGTTAATTAATTTATTGTTTTTATCTATTATTTTCTTTTCTTTACGTTTTTTTCCAGGGGGGCTTGTGGTCAGAGGCACATGCCAGGGGCGAGGCGCGTGCTCGCACATGAGCACCGGAGGAGCTGCGGGCGCAGCCGCGGCAGCGAGCGCCGACGAGGGGAGGTGGTGGTGCGGCAGGGCGTGCCGGAACGTGGCCACGGCGGTCGGGCGAGGAGGTCGGGCGGGGGCCGCAGTGAGGCAGGCACGCGAGCGAGCGCCGGTGGGGCACAACAGCAGCAGCAGCTGGCCGTGCGTGGCGGTGGCTGTTCGTGCGGTGCAGGGGTACGGCGAGCGACGCGGTGAACGCGGGGAAAGAGAAGGGAAATGGGGGTGGCTCACAACGTTGCTGAGAAGTTGGGTCGGCGTGGCTTGTGGACGTCGTTGTGGAGGACGGAAACGCGAGATCCCGCGATGATGGAAGAGCTCCGGCAAAGGGCGCTCGGCGACGTGGCTCCGAGCGACGGCGATCCGGGGCGGTGGCCGATCCTGGCGAAGATGGTGAGGGGGCTCCGGCGGCGCGGTCCTCGTGCGGCGCCAGAGGTGGTCGGGGCACGATGCGGCGGGGCGCACCCGGCCGGCGGTGCCTGCGGCGGGGCGGCGTAGTTGGGGGCCGGCGAGTGCCTGGCAACGGCGAAGCTCCGGGGGAGGCAGAGGGCACGGGGCGCTGAGGTGGTTGCCCCGATCCAGAAGGGGATCGGGGAGTGGGGAGTGGGCGAGGGGAGTGGGGAATCGGGGAGGGAGAAGTGGGAGGGGTTAGGGTTTCGGTCGGGTGGACCGGGGTTAAGTGGTGGGGGTGTGAGCCGGCCTGGTTGGCCCGATGGCTAGCGGGGCCGAGGCCCAGCGAGGGAGGGGGGGTTTCCCTTTCTTTTGTCTTTATTTTACTTTTGTTTAATTTTCCTTTTCTGTTTTCTGTTTTACTTTAGTTCCACTTTTATTTTAGTTTTGTAAACTATAAAAGCAGTCCCTAATTTAGTGTTAGTAAATAGGCTACTGCGACATAAGTTTGGGCAACTAAATAAAATAGTTTAATATTTTATTTTGTAAAAGGCATTTAACTAATTGTTTTTGTTACTGTTTAAAATATTTTTAGAGTATCAAAACCTTTTCTAAAAGTGTGCTTTCCCCACCATACTTTCCTATGCATTATTTGGCTCACCCCGAACATTTTAGTTTTAATATTTGAAAACTTTTATTGTTTGCTTGATTTTGAATTTGAATTTGAATCGATTTCAAACTAACGCGAGATTAGCAACAGTAATTGAGGTGACGTGGCATCATTAGCAGATGGTTACTGTAGCTTAATTATCCGGGCGTCACAATTCTCCTCCACTACAAGAAATCTCGTCCCGAGATTTAGGAGGGGAGCAAGGGGGAAGGGATTTGGTTACGAAATTCTAACGGGTCTTCTCGGTGTTTGGTTGCTCTTCTCGAAGAGGTCAACCCGATACGTTGATGCTTTCATTCCTCTGCTCCAGGTTATCATGATGAAGTCGTCCTCCTTTCTTCGAGAACTCCATCGTACGTACAAAGGACAAGGGGTAACTTCGGAAGAACGGACCTCCTACAATGATGCGTATCTGGTAGATAACATCAGGAAAGGTGGCGGAAAGTTACTCTTGAATCGAATCTTAAGAAAATATCGAGAGCAAAGTAAGAAGGTATCATGGGAAGTTTCAAGCGGGTAGGCAATCGTTCGTTGCCTGAGAAAAATTGTGAAAGGGGCCAAAGTAACGAGAATAAGTATTGTATCCGATACCAGAATAGACCATCTCTAGGAAGGTGGCCCATGGGTTACGTACGAAACCAAGCGCGAGGAATAACTTTCGAGACAGGCATGTACATGAGAGTCAGGTTTCGATCTTGTGGAACTGTGGGTTATGGGCCCACCATGTGAGTTAAAAGCAGGAAGGGCGGTGACGTCTTGCATGATCATGTAAGCAAGGCATGTCAGAGGATAGTCTGTCGATTATGTCGGCAACAACGTCGGTACCAAGGGCGAGGGACGAAGAGAACCATTTTCCTGCTCGTTGAATGAGGCGGACCATTAGGCAAAGTTCTCTTCCATCGGTGGATACCGGAATGTCATCAACAATAGTAACAGGTTCTTACTAACAGAGTTGTACACCGAGGTGCTTACAAAAGCAGTGACTTATTACTGCTTAGATCATATAAACCTCAAGAAGGTTAAACAAAACAATGGAAAGGAAAATGTGATTATACACATATTTCAGAGGTATATCCTTCCCAAGGACAAACAGAGCATGATATCCACGACAGCATATATGTAGAAAACCCTTTAGGAAAGGGGGAAGAAATTTCATGACATTACCCATACAACAGTGTTTGGATAATTGAGCAAGAAACATTTGGCATTTCGATTCAATGTTCTTGTTGAAAATCGGTGTACCACAGACAAGCTTCGAGACAGTATTGACATGGTCTTCAAGCAAAGGTCAGACTTTGGATACACAAAGGATCCATCAGGATAAACTTATTAAACAAGGCATTCAATTTCCTCATGGAAAAATGGTTAATCTTGTTAAAAAGGAAACTATAACACTAGGCCCTTCGGTCAAGTGTGCTAGGAATGACATCACCTTACCGGGTCATGAAAGACCAATGTTATAACTCTTGGAAATATATTCCAACCATCATATCTGACCGAGATTCAAATGTGATGGGTGTCAAGATAACTCAGACTCAGGATACCTGAGAAGAAAGGTGCAACACAAATTGTCGAGATGACATTGTAAGATTTTCGGGAATTGAACTATGGGAGCGAGTTCCGACACAAGAGTTCAACAGTAAACCAAGGAGAGGATGAGGAGGTGGCTGATAGACTCAGCAACAAATCATCGAGATTTCCAAAGGATTGATTTCCACAATTATGTGAACAAGGAAATATCATTTGTCGGATCAAATGATATAATGATGTATGCTCGAGGGAAACATACACGACTGAACAATGATAGAAGGGTGCACCCAGGAATCTAGACTAGGTAGCATGATCAATGTTCGAATGATGATTCAATAAGCAATAGACTTAGAATGAAACTGTAGACCAATAACCTCAAAGCAATAGGGTTGCTAGAAGTTTAGAATTTACACATCACAAACCATTTGTCGGTATTCCGGTTAGAAACAACACGGAGACCAAGAAAGAATGGTGATGGTGAGAAGCATCGATATACCAAGAATTCTTAAGAGGTGGAGCAATCCTCACAACATCCTTGTCATAAAGGACATTAATACTTCAAGGTGGAACATCATACAAGCTGGACAGCAAGTTGCAATCATAACATGAACACGTTTGTGTTGCGGGAAGGCAAGAATGTTGTCGATGATAACACAATCATCGAGGGGCAAGGATGGTAATTCTCATCATGAATTTGATTGATATCCTGGAAGAGCTCAGGATGTTGCTGATGACCACGACACATTTGTCGAGAGATTTCATGAAGATGTAATCGGTCGGCGATGACATCAAGTCAAATGATGATGCAGCGAAAGTCAAATAATACTTGAAGAAGAACTCACAAGAAGTTATGCAGTTCCGTGATAATCTCGAGATACCAGAGGGGGTAATACTCGATGACAGATCAAAGTAGAGGTTGGACTGGGGTATTGCTCTACAGAAGACAAGCGCTTAAACTTGCACGCGAAATGGTATTTAAAGGAGAACATGGTCGGAACCACGATTGCAAAAGGCCAGATCCCAGATATAAGATGAACTTATACGAAAGGAATAATCTAATTTAAGAGAAGCTTTAATGATAAGATCTACATCGTGTCCATGGGCATGAACACAAAGTTCAAGGTCGACTCCCACTTCTTCAATGCATAACCTTTCATTCACTGCTCTAGATAAAGATGATCTCAGTGTCAAAACCTACCTGGTGAATTACCAGAGGAGTATGACCCATGAAAACTTTTGGGTTCACACATATTAAGGAAGGCATAGGTTCAACCCGTCAGGGTATCGTGGAAACATATACCACAAGCTTCAATAGTAAATATCACCAGCTCGAAAGTAGAGCATGGTTGGCCAAATCAGAGAATGGGATTTACCAATGGTATTATGTATCCCGAAAAGAACTTCTCGAGGTTTTTGTATACGAAGGACACTGTCAGATGATACTTCAACAAAGGACTTGATGGTTCATAACGAGCTGATGTGAGCATCGGCACACAACTAGAGGAAGAATCAAGGCAAGGGCCTTAGATTATAGAAACAACTGACTAATTCCAAGCTCAAATGCAAAGGAAATATGATTTCCAAATCAAAGGATCAGAAGCAAACGCTCTGATCAAGGATGGATAAATTCAATAGACCTAAGGGTAAAATTGACGGCAAATAGATTGGTCGAGAACAAGCTCATGTTCAAAATGACGCCTGAGCCGGAAGGATAATTTAAAAGGATCAACTGACGATTGTGTGCATTCGCACTCATGTTGAATCAATAGGATCAAAATGACGGGGTCTAAGGATACTAACGAATATTGCCAGAAATATGGAAAGCATCCATAATGCAAGCAGACAAGTATTGCAGAGCAATAAGCTACTAAGGAATTTTGAAGGATCGAATAGTATTTCGAAGACAATTGTGAAACACATGAACAACTGGGGATGAGCGGATACTCGATAAGGGCGAGAAATTATCCGTAGGGGTATTCAGGTGGCAAGGAACTGCAACGCAGTGAGCTCAAAGATTCTCGGGACAACAAAGAGTGTTTCGGGACATCTTGTAATAACAAGATCAACGGGGAATGATTGTATGAATGGAAAGTGTATGCAGTTTTCATAGGGGTTGACGGTGGAAGGAAATCGCAAATGCGATGGTACAAAGACTCGAGAGAACATCGTAGAGTAACTTCGGAATCTTCTAGTGCAGCAGGCGATTATCTGAAGTGAGGGGCTCTCCGGGAGAAAGTACTTGCGAGAACCTAAAGTTAGTTTTGTTTTTAGCAAAATCACTTAACCCGAATAGAAGAGAGCTCAGAGTCCCAGAGTAAAGATCGAGGAGTAAAAGATCCTAATACCACCCAATGGCGACGTGAGCCCATAAGGCGCACAGCCATGTTAGTAAAAGTTTTGTAATATCTAGACTCGACTTCGGCCAAGGAGGGTGGAAGGGGGATTCCTACAGGCAGTCGGCTCTGATACCAACTTGTGACCCCCCCGATTCAATCGTACACTAATCATACACGCAAACGTGTACGATCAAGATCAGGGACTCACGGGAAGATATCACAACACAACTCTACAAATAAAATAAGTCATACAAGCATCATATTACAAGCCAGGGGCCTCGAGGGCTCGAATACAAGAGCTCGATCATAGACGAGTCAGCAGAAGCAACAATATCTGAGTACAGACATAAGTTAAACAAGTTTGCCTTAAGAAGGCTAGCACAAACTGGGATACAGATCGAAAGAGGCGCAGGCCTCCTGCCTGGGATCCTCCTAACTACTCCTGGTCGTCGTCAGCGGGCAGCACGTAGTAGTAGGCACCTCGGTGTAGTAGGAGTCGTCGTCGACGGTGGCGTCTGGCTCCTGGGCTCCAGCATCTGGTTGCGACAACCAGGTAGAAAGGATAGAGGGAAGGGAAGGAGAAAGCAACCGTGAGTACTCATCCAAAGTACTCGCAAGCAAGGAGCTACACTACATATGTATGCATTGGTATCAACTGGAATAAGGCTATTATATGTGGACTGAACTACAGAAAGCCGGGATAAGGGGGGATAGCTGGTCCTTTCGAAGACTACGCTTCTGGCAGCCTCCGTCTTGCAGCATGTAGATGAGAATAGACTGAAGTCCTCCAAGTATCATCACGTAGCATAATCCTAACTGATGATCCTCCCCTCGTCGCCCTGTGAGAGAGCGACCACCGGTTGTATCTGGCACTTTGAAGGGTGTATTTTATTAAGTATCCGGTTCTAGTTGTCATAAGGTCAAGGTAAAACTCCAAGTCGTCCTGTTACCGAAGATCACGGCTATTCGAATAGATTTACTTCCCTGCAGGGGTGCACCACATAACCCAACACGCACGATCCCATTTGGCCGGACACACTTTTCTGGGTCATGCCCGGCCGCGGAAGATCAATACGTCGCATCCCTACCTAGGCACAACAGAGAGGCCAGCACGCCGGTCTAAACCTAAGCGCACAGGGGTCTGGGCCCATCGCCCATAGCACACCTGCACGTTGCGTACGCGGCCGGAGAGCAGACCTAGCAACCTCCATTTCAAAGGAAGTCACGTTACGCGGTCCAACCCGGTGCGCGCCGCTCAGTCGCTGGCGTCACGAAGTGCTTCAGCTGATACCACGACGTCGAGTGCCCATAACTTTCCCCGCGTAGATGGTTAGTGCGTATAGGCCAGTTGTTGGGTTTCGTAGTAATTTCAAAAAAATTCCTACGCACACGCAAGATCATGTGATGCATAGCAACGAGAGGGGAGAGTGTTGTCTACGTACCCAACGCAGACCGACTGCGGAAGCGCTGACACGACGTAGAGGAAGTAGTCGTACGTCTTCACGATCCAACCGATCAAGCACCGAAACTACGGCACCTCCGAGTTCGAGCACACGTTCAGCTCGATGACGATCCCCGGACTCCGATCCAGCAAAGTGTCGGGGAAGAGTTCCGTCAGCACGACAGCGTGGTGACGATCTTGATGCACTACAGCAGCAGGGCTTCGCCTAAACTCCGCTACAGTATTATCGAGGAATATGGTGGCTGGGGGCACCGCACACGGCTAAGGAATAGATCACGTGGATCAACTTGTGTGTTCTTTGGGGTGCCCTGCCTCTGTATATAAAGAACTAGAGGGGGGAGGCTGGCCGGCCAAGGGAGGGCGCGCCAGGAGAGTCCTACTCCCTCTGGGAGTAGGATTCCCCCCCCCCCCCCCCCCCAATCCTAGTTGGAATAGGATTCCTTGAGGGGGGAAAGAGAGAGAGGGGGCCGGCCACCTCTCCTAGTCCTAATAGGACAAGGGGAAGGGGGGGAGGCGCACAGCCACCTTGGGCTGCCCCTTTCTCCTTTCCACTAAAGCCCACTAAGGCCCATATAGCTTCCGGGGGGTTCCGGTAACCTCCCGGTACTCCGGTAAAATCCCGATTTCACCCGGAACACTTCCGATATCCAAACATAGGCTTCCAATATATCAATCTTTATGTCTCGAGCATTTCGAGACTCCTCGTCATGTCCGTGATCACATCCGGGACTCCGAACAACCTTCGGTACATCAAAATGCATAAACTCATAATATAACTGTCATCGTAACCTTAAGCGTGCGGACCCTACGGGTTCGAGAACAATGTAGACATGACCGAGACATGTCTCCGGTCAATAACTAATAGCGGGACCTGGATGCCCATATTGGCTCCTACATATTCTACGAAGATCTTTATCGATCAGACCGCATAACAACGTACGTTGTTCCCTTTGTCATCGGTATGTTATTTGCCCGAGATTCGATCGTCGGTATCCAATACCTAGTTCAATCCCGTTACCGGCAAGTCTCTTTACTCGTTCCGTAATACATCATCTCACAACTAACATATTAGTTGTAATGCTTGCAAGGCTTATGTGATGTGCATTACCGAGAGGGCCCCAGAGATACCTCTCCGACAATCGGAGTGACAAATCCTAATCTCAAAATACGCCAACCCAACATGTACCTTTGGGGACACCTGTAGAGCTCCTTTATAATCACCCATTTACGTTGTGACGTTTGGTAGCACACAAAGTGTTCCTCCGGTAAACGGGAGTTGCATAATCTCATAGTCATAGGAACATGTATAAGTCATGAAGAAAAGCAATAGCAACATACTAAACGATCGGGTGCTAAGCTAATGGAATGGGTCATGTCAATCAGATCATTCAACTAATGATGTGACCTCGTTAATCAAATAACAACACCTTGTTCATGGTTAGGAAACATAACCATCTTTGATTAACGAGCTAGTCAAGTAGAGGCATACTAGTGACACTAAGTTTGTCTATGTATTCACACATGTATTATGTTTCCGGTGAATACAATTCTAGCATGAATAATAAACATTTATCATGATATAAGGAAATAAATAATAACTTTATTATTGCCTCTAGGGCATATTTCCTTCACCAGTAGCCAGACTCAGATCAAATACCAAGATCTCGTTAAACGTGTTAAGTATCTGCGAACGCCGACCAGGGCTAGGCCCACCTCTCTCCTAGGTGGTCTCAACCTGCCCTGTCGCTCCGCCTCAAAGTAACAGTCGGGGGCCGTCGGGAACCCAGGCCCACCTCTACCGGGATGGAGCCACCTTCCCCTTCAGCGCCCATCTCCGAACAGTATCACAGGTAATGTAACTGTGTAAAGTATATTGTATATGCCCGTGATCACCTCCCGAAGTGATCACGGCCCAGTAGTATAGCATGGCAGACGGACAAGAGTGTAGGGCCACTTATGGAACACTAGCATCCTATACTAAGCATTAGGATAGCAGGTAATGGTAACAACAGTAGTAGCAAGGACAGGCTATGCATCAGAATAGGATTAACGGAAAGCAGTAACATGCTACAATACTCTAATGCAAGCAGTATAGAGAAGAGTAGGCGATATCTGGTGATCAAAGGGGGGGCTTGCCTGGTTGCTCTGGCAACAGAGAGGGGTCGTCAACTCCGTAGTCAAACTAGGCAGCAGCAGCGTCGGTCTCGTAGTCTACCGGAGAGAAGAGGGTGAAGAAACAGTAAATACGGAGCAAACAAAGCATAACAAAACATAACGAGGCAATACGCGGTGTAGGTATGCCCTAACACGGTAGTAGGCGATACCGGCGAAGGGGGGAAACATCCGGGAAAGTATCCCCGGTGTTTCGCGTTTTTGGACATATGAACCGGAGGGGGAAAGTTGTGTGTTTGCTATGCTAGGGATGTGTGGCGGACGAACGGACTGCGTATCCGGATTCGTCTCGTCGTTCTGAGCAACTTTCATGTACAAAGTATTTTCATCCGAGATACGGTTTATTTTATATTAATTTTAGAAGTTTTATACCTTTTCTATAATTCTGGAATTAATATTAATTAAAAAATTAAATAGCTAAATGCTAAGTGCACACAAAAAGTGTACACAGCATAATGTGAGGCTGACAGTGGGGTCGTGGGCTGAGTCAGTATGTAAAATGTTGACCAGTTGACTGGTCATCTGGGTCAACAGGGGCCCACCTGTCAATGACTGGGGCAATCCCAGTCAGCATTTGACTGGTCAATGGGACCAGTGGGACCCCGTTGTAGGTCATAGTTCTATTCATCGAAGTTTTGCTAACGTTTTAATTAATCTAATTAAGTAATGGGGCCTACTGTCATTCTCACATTAGGCTAATTAGAAGTTAATTAGCTAAGTAAGTTAATTAACTATTTGATTAATTAGTTAATTAATTTATTGTTTTTATCTATTATTTTCTTTTCCTTACGTTCTTTTCCAGGGGGGCCTGTGGTCAGAGGCACATGCCAGGGGCGAGGCGCGTGCTCGCACATGAGCACCGGAGGAGCTGCGGGCGCAGCCGCGGCAGCGAGCGCCGCCGAGGGGAGGTGGTGGTGCGGCAGGGCGTGCCGGAACGTGGCCACGGCGGTCGGGCGGGGGCCGCAGTGAGGCGGGCACGCGAGCGAGCGCCGGTGGGGCACAACAGCAGCAGCAGCTGGCCGTGCGTGGCGGTGGTTGTTCATGCGGTGCAGGGGTACGGCGAGCGACGCGGTGAACGCGGGGAAAGAGAAGGGAAATGGGGGCGGCTCACAACGTTGCTGAGAAGGGGGGTCGGCGTGGCTTGTGGACGTCGTTGTGGAGGACGGAAACGCGAGATCCCGCGATGATGGAGGAGCTCCGGCAAAGGGCGCTCGGCGACGTGGCTCCGAGCGACGGCGATCCGGGGCGGTGGCCGATCCTGGCGAAGACGGTGAGGGGGCTCCGGCGGCGCGGTCCTCGTGCGGCGCCAGAGGTGGTCGGGGCACGATGCGGCGGGGCGCACCCGGCCGGCAGTGCCTGCGGCGGGGCGGCGTAGTTGGGGGCCGGCGAGTGCCTGGCAACGGCGAAGCTCCGGGGGAGGCAGAGGGCACGGGGCGGTGAGGTGGTTGCCCCGATCCAGAAGGGGATCGGGGAGTGGGGAGTGGGCGAGGGGAGTGGGGAATCGGGGAGGGAGAAGTGGGAGGGGTTAGGGTTTCGGTCGGGTGGACCGGGGTTAAGTGGTGGGGGTGTGAGACGGCCTGGTTGGCCCGATGGCTAGCGGGGCGGAGGCCCAGCGAGGGAGGGGGGTTTCCCTTTCTTTTGTCTTTATTTTACTTTTGTTTAATTTTCCTTTTCTGTTTTCTGTTTTACTTTAGTTCCACTTTTATTTTAGTTTTGTAAACTATAAAAGCAGTCCCTAATTTAGTGTTAGTAAATATGCTACTGCGACATAAGTTTGGGCAACTAAATAAAATAGTTTAATATTTTATTTTGTAAAAGGCATTTAACTAATTGTTTTTGTTACTGTTTAAAATATTTTTAGAGTATCAAAACCTTTTCTAAAAGTGTGGTTTCCCCACCATACTTTCCTATGCATTATTTGGCTCACCCCGAACATTTTAGTTTTAATATTTGAAAAATTTTATTGTTTGCTTGATTTTGAATTTGAATTTGAATCGATTTCAAACTAACGCGAGATTAGCAACAGTAATCGAGGTGACGTGGCATCATTAGCAGATGGTTACTGTAGCTTAATTATCCGGGCGTCACAATTCTCCTCCACTACAAGAAATCTCGTCCCGAGATTTAGGAGGGGAGCAAGGGGGAAGGGATTTGGTTACGAAATTCTAACGGGTCTTCTCGGTGTTTGGTTGCTCTTCTCGAAGAGGTCAACCCGATACGTTGATGCTTTCATTCCTCTGCTCCAGGTTATCATGATGAAGTCGTCCTCCTTTCTTCGAGAACTCCATCGTACGTACAAAGGACAAGGGGTAACTTCGGAAGAACGGACCTCCTACAATGATGCGTATCTGGTAGATAACATCAGGAAAGGTGGCGGAAAGTTACTCTTGAATCGAATCTTAAGAAAATATCGAGAGCAAAGTAAGAAGGTATCATGGGAAGTTTCAAGCGGGTAGGCAATCGTTCGTTGCCTGAGAAAAATTGTGAAAGGGGTCCAAAGTAACGAGAATAAGTATTGTATCCGATACCAGAATAGACCATCTCTAGGAAGGTGGCCCATGGGTTACGTACGAAACCAAGCGCGAGGAATAACTTTCGAGACAGGCATGTACATGAGAGTCAGGTTTCGATCTTGTGGAACTGTGGGTTATGGGCCCACCATGTGAGTTAAAAGCAGGAAGGGCGGTGACGTCTTGCATGATCATGTAAGCAAGGCATGTCAGAGGATAGTCTGTCGATTATGTCGGCAACAACGTCGGTACCAAGGGCGAGGGACGAAGAGAACCATTTTCCTGCTCGTTGAATGAGGCGGACCATTAGGCAAAGTTCTCTTCCATCGGTGGATACCGGAATGTCATCAACAATAGTAACAGGTTCTTACTAACAGAGTTGTACACCGAGGTGCTTACAAAAGCAGTGACTTATTACTGCTTAGATCATATAAACCTCAAGAAGGTTAAACAAAACAATGGAAAGGAAAATGTGATTATACACATATTTCAGAGGTATATCCTTCCCAAGGACAAACAGAGCATGATATCCACGACAGCATATATGTAGAAAACCCTTTAGGAAAGGGGGAAGAAATTTCATGACATTACCCATACAACAGTGTTTGGATAATTGAGCAAGAAACATTTGGCATTTCGATTCAATGTTCTTGTTGAAAATCGGTGTACCACAGACAAGCTTCGAGACAGTATTGACATGGTCTTCAAGCAAAGGTCAGACTTTGGATACACAAAGGATCCATCAGGATAAACTTATTAAACAAGGCATTCAATTTCCTCATGGAAAAATGGTTAATCTTGTTAAAAAGGAAACTATAACACTAGGCCCTTCGGTCAAGTGTGCTAGGAATGACATCACCTTACCGGGTCATGAAAGACCAATGTTATAACTCTTGGAAATATATTCCAACCATCATATCTGACCGAGATTCAAATGTGATGGGTGTCAAGATAACTCAGACTCAGGATACCTGAGAAGAAAGGTGCAACACAAATTGTCGAGATGACATTGTAAGATTTTCGGGAATTGAACTATGGGAGCGAGTTCCGACACAAGAGTTCAACAGTAAACCAAGGAGAGGATGAGGAGGTGGCTGATAGACTCAGCAACAAATCATCGAGATTTCCAAAGGATTGATTTCCACAATTATGTGAACAAGGAAATATCATTTGTCGGATCAAATGATATAATGATGTATGCTCGAGGGAAACATACACGACTGAACAATGATAGAAGGGTGCACCCAGGAATCTAGACTAGGTAGCATGATCAATGTTCGAATGATGATTCAATAAGCAATAGACTTAGAATGAAACTGTAGACCAATAACCTCAAAGCAATAGGGTTGCTAGAAGTTTAGAATTTACACATCACAAACCATTTGTCGGTATTCCGGTTAGAAACAACACGGAGACCAAGAAAGAATGGTGATGGTGAGAAGCATCGATATACCAAGAATTCTTAAGAGGTGGAGCAATCCTCACAACATCCTTGTCATAAAGGACATTAATACTTCAAGGTGGAACATCATACAAGCTGGACAGCAAGTTGCAATCATAACATGAACACGTTTGTGTTGCGGGAAGGCAAGAATGTTGTCGATGATAACACAATCATCGAGGGGCAAGGATGGTAATTCTCATCATGAATTTGATTGATATCCTGGAAGAGCTCAGGATGTTGCTGATGACCACGACACATTTGTCGAGAGATTTCATGAAGATGTAATCGGTCGGCGATGACATCAAGTCAAATGATGATGCAGCGAAAGTCAAATAATACTTGAAGAAGAACTCACAAGAAGTTATGCAGTTCCGTGATAATCTCGAGATACCAGAGGGGGTAATACTCGATGACAGATCAAAGTAGAGGTTGGACTGGGGTATTGCTCTACAGAAGACAAGCGCTTAAACTTGCACGCGAAATGGTATTTAAAGGAGAACATGGTCGGAACCACGATTGCAAAAGGCCAGATCCCAGATATAAGATGAACTTATACAAAAGGAATAATCTAATTTAAGAGAAGCTTTAATGATAAGATCTACATCGTGTCCATGGGCATGAACACAAAGTTCAAGGTCGACTCCCACTTCTTCAATGCATAACCTTTCATTCACTGCTCTAGATAAAGATGATCTCAGTGTCAAAACCTACCTGGTGAATTACCAGAGGAGTATGACCCATGAAAACTTTTGGGTTCACACATATTAAGGAAGGCATAGGTTCAACCCGTCAGGGTATCGTGGAAACATATACCACAAGCTTCAATAGTAAATATCACCAGCTCGAAAGTAGAGCATGGTTGGCCAAATCAGAGAATGGGATTTACCAATGGTATTATGTATCCCGAAAAGAACTTCTCGAGGTTTTTGTATACGAAGGACACTGTCAGATGATACTTCAACAAAGGACTTGATGGTTCATAACGAGCTGATGTGAGCATCGGCACACAACTAGAGGAAGAATCAAGGCAAGGGCCTTAGATTATAGAAACAACTGACTAATTCCAAGCTCAAATGCAAAGGAAATATGATTTCCAAATCAAAGGATCAGAAGCAAACGCTCTGATCAAGGATGGATAAATTCAATAGACCTAAGGGTAAAATTGACGGCAAATAGATTGGTCGAGAACAAGCTCATGTTCAAAATGACGCCTGAGCCGGAAGGATAATTTAAAAGGATCAACTGACGATTGTGTGCATTCGCACTCATGTTGAATCAATAGGATCAAAATGACGGGGTCTAAGGATACTAACGAATATTGCCAGAAATATGGAAAGCATCCATAATGCAAGCAGACAAGTATTGCAGAGCAATAAGCTACTAAGGAATTTTGAAGGATCGAATAGTATTTCGAAGACAATTGTGAAACACATGAACAACTGGGGATGAGCGGATACTCGATAAGGGCGAGAAATTATCCGTAGGGGTATTCAGGTGGCAAGGAACTGCAACGCAGTGAGCTCAAAGGATTCTCGGGACAACAAAGAGTGTTTCGGGACATCTTGTAATAACAAGATCAACGGGGAATGATTGTATGAATGGAAAGTGTATGCAGTTTTCATAGGGGTTGACGGTGGAAGGAAATCGCAAATGCGATGGTACAAAGACTCGAGAGAACATCGTAGAGTAACTTCGGAATCTTCTAGTGCAGCAGGCGATTATCTGAAGTGAGGGGCTCTCCGGGAGAAAGTACTTGCGAGAACCTAAAGTTAGTTTTGTTTTTAGCAAAATCACTTAACCCGAATAGAAGAGAGCTCAGAGTCCCAGAGTAAAGATCGAGGAGTAAAAGATCCTAATACCACCCAATGGCGATGTGAGCCCATAAGGCGCACAGCCATGTTAGTAAAAGTTTTGTAATATCTAGACTCGACTTCGGCCAAGGAGGGTGGAAGGGGGATTCCTACAGGCAGTCGGCTCTGATACCAACTTGTGACCCCCCCGATTCAATCGTACACTAATCATACACGCAAACGTGTACGATCAAGATCAGGGACTCACGGGAAGATATCACAACACAACTCTACAAATAAAATAAGTCATACAAGCATCATATTACAAGCCAGGGGCCTCGAGGGCTCGAATACAAGAGCTCGATCATAGACGAGTCAGCAGAAGCAACAATATCTGAGTACAGACATAAGTTAAACAAGTTTGCCTTAAGAAGGCTAGCACAAACTGGGATACAGATCGAAAGAGGCGCAGGCCTCCTGCCTGGGATCCTCCTAACTACTCCTGGTCGTCATCAGCGGGCAGCACGTAGTAGTAGGCACCTCGGTGTAGTAGGAGTCGTCGTCGACGGTGGCGTCTGGCTCCTGGGCTCCAGCATCTGGTTGCGACAACCAGGTAGAAAGGATAGAGGGAAGGGAAGGAGAAAGCAACCGTGAGTACTCATCCAAAGTACTCGCAAGCAAGGAGCTACACTACATATGTATGCATTGGTATCAACTGGAATAAGGCTATTATATGTGGACTGAACTACAGAAAGCCGGGATAAGGGGGGATAGCTGGTCCTTTCGAAGACTACGCTTCTGGCAGCCTCCGTCTTGCAGCATGTAGATGAGAATAGACTGAAGTCCTCCAAGTATCATCACGTAGCATAATCCTAACTGATGATCCTCCCCTCGTCGCCCTGTGAGAGAGCGACCACCGGTTGTATCTGGCACTTTGAAGGGTGTATTTTATTAAGTATCCGGTTCTAGTTGTCATAAGGTCAAGGTAAAACTCCAAGTCGTCCTGTTACCGAAGATCACGGCTATTCGAATAGATTTACTTCCCTGCAGGGGTGCACCACATAACCCAACACGCACGATCCCATTTGGCCGGACACACTTTTCTGGGTCATGCCCGGCCGCGGAAGATCAATACGTCGCATCCCTACCTAGGCACAACAGAGAGGCCAGCACGCCGGTCTAAACCTAAGCGCACAGGGGTCTGGGCCCATCGCCCATAGCACACCTGCACGTTGCGTACGCGGCCGGAGAGCAGACCTAGCAACCTCCATTTCAAAGGAAGTCACGTTACACGGTCCAACCCGGTGCGCGCCGCTCAGTCGCTGGCGTCACGAAGTGCTTCAGCTGATACCACGACGTCGAGTGCCCATAACTTTCCCCGCGTAGATGGTTAGTGCGTATAGGCCAGTTGTTGGGTTTCGTAGTAATTTCAAAAAAATTCCTACGCACACGCAAGATCATGTGATGCATAGCAACGAGAGGGGAGAGTGTTGTCTACGTACCCAACGCAGACCGACTGCGGAAGCGCTGACACGACGTAGAGGAAGTAGTCGTACGTCTTCACGATCCAACCGATCAAGCACCGAAACTACGGCACCTCCGAGTTCGAGCACACGTTCAGCTCGATGACGATCCCCGGACTCCGATCCAGCAAAGTGTCGGGGAAGAGTTCCGTCAGCACGACAGCGTGGTGACGATCTTGATGCACTACAGCAGCAGGGCTTCGCCTAAACTCCGCTACAGTATTATCGAGGAATATGGTGGCTGGGGGCACCGCACACGGCTAAGGAATAGATCACGTGGATCAACTTGTGTGTTCTTTGGGGTGCCCTGCCTCTGTATATAAAGAACTAGAGGGGGGAGGCTGGCCGGCCAAGGGAGGGCGCGCCAGGAGAGTCCTACTCCCTCTGGGAGTAGGATTCCCCCCCCCCAATCCTAGTTGGAATAGGATTCCTTGAGGGGGGAAAGAGAGAGAGGGGGCCGGCCACCTCTCCTAGTCCTAATAGGACAAGGGGAAGGGGGGGAGGCGCACAGCCACCTTGGGCTGCCCCTTTCTCCTTTCCACTAAAGCCCACTAAGGCCCATATAGCTTCCGGGGGGTTCCGGTAACCTCCCGGTACTCCGGTAAAATCCCGATTTCACCCGGAACACTTCCGATATCCAAACATAGGCTTCCAATATATCAATCTTTATGTCTCGAGCATTTCGAGACTCCTCGTCATGTCCGTGATCACATCCGGGACTCCGAACAACCTTCGGTACATCAAAATGCATAAACTCATAATATAACTGTCATCGTAACCTTAAGCGTGCGGACCCTACGGGTTCGAGAACAATGTAGACATGACCGAGACATGTCTCCGGTCAATAACTAATAGCGGGACCTGGATGCCCATATTGGCTCCTACATATTCTACGAAGATCTTTATCGATCAGACCGCATAACAACGTACGTTGTTCCCTTTGTCATCGGTATGTTATTTGCCCGAGATTCGATCGTCGGTATCCAATACCTAGTTCAATCCCGTTACCGGCAAGTCTCTTTACTCGTTCCGTAATACATCATCTCACAACTAACATATTAGTTGTAATGCTTGCAAGGCTTATGTGATGTGCATTACCGAGAGGGCCCCAGAGATACCTCTCCGACAATCGGAGTGACAAATCCTAATCTCAAAATACGCCAACCCAACATGTACCTTTGGGGACACCTGTAGAGCTCCTTTATAATCACCCATTTACGTTGTGACGTTTGGTAGCACACAAAGTGTTCCTCCGGTAAACGGGAGTTGCATAATCTCATAGTCATAGGAACATGTATAAGTCATGAAGAAAAGCAATAGCAACATACTAAACGATCGGGTGCTAAGCTAATGGAATGGGTCATGTCAATCAGATCATTCAACTAATGATGTGACCTCGTTAATCAAATAACAACACCTTGTTCATGGTTAGGAAACATAACCATCTTTGATTAACGAGCTAGTCAAGTAGAGGCATACTAGTGACACTAAGTTTGTCTATGTATTCACACATGTATTATGTTTCCGGTGAATACAATTCTAGCATGAATAATAAACATTTATCATGATATAAGGAAATAAATAATAACTTTATTATTGCCTCTAGGGCATATTTCCTTCACCAGTAGCCAGACTCAGATCAAATACCAAGATCTCGTTAAACGTGTTAAGTATCTGCGAACGCCGACCAGGGCTAGGCCCACCTCTCTCCTAGGTGGTCTCAACCTGCCCTGTCGCTCCGCCTCAAAGTAACAGTCGGGGGCCGTCGGGAACCCAAGCCCACCTCTACCGGGATGGAGCCACCTTCCCCTTCAGCGCCCATCTCCGAACAGTATCACAGGTAATGTAACTGTGTAAAGTATATTGTATATGCCCGTGATCACCTCCCGAAGTGATCACGGCCCAGTAGTATAGCATGGCAGACGGACAAGAGTGTAGGGCCACTTATGGAACACTAGCATCCTATACTAAGCATTAGGATAGCAGGTAATGGTAACAACAGTAGTAGCAAGGACAGGCTATGCATCAGAATAGGATTAACGGAAAGCAGTAACATGCTACAATACTCTAATGCAAGCAGTATAGAGAAGAGTAGGCGATATCTGGTGATCAAAGGGGGGGCTTGCCTGGTTGCTCTGGCAACAGAGAGGGGTCGTCAACTCCGTAGTCAAACTAGGCAGCAGCAGCGTCGGTCTCGTAGTCTACCGGAGAGAAGAGGGGGAAGAAACAGTAAATACGGAGCAAACAAAGCATAACAAAACATAACGAGGCAATACGCGGTGTAGGTATGCCCTAACACGGTAGTAGGCGATACCGGCGAAGGGGGGAAACATCCGGGAAAGTATCCCCGGTGTTTCGCGTTTTTGGACATATGAACCGGAGGGGGAAAGTTGTGTGTTTGCTATGCTAGGGATGTGTGGCGGACGAACGGACTGCGTATCCGGATTCGTCTCGTCGTTCTGAGCAACTTTCATGTACAAAGTATTTTCATCCGAGATACGGTTTATTTTATATTAATTTTAGAAGTTTTATACCTTTTCTATAATTCTGGAATTAATATTAATTAAAAAATTAAATAGCTAAATGCTAAGTGCACACAAAAAGTGTACACAGCATAATGTGAGGCTGACAGTGGGGTCGTGGGCTGAGTCAGTATGTAAAATGTTGACCAGTTGACTGGTCATCTGGGTCAACAGGGGCCCACCTGTCAATGACTGGGGCAATCCCAGTCAGCATTTGACTGGTCAATGGGACCAGTGGGACCCCGTTGTAGGTCATAGTTCTATTCATCGAAGTTTTGCTAACGTTTTAATTAATCTAATTAAGTAATGGGGCCTACTGTCATTCTCACATTAGGCTAATTAGAAGTTAATTAGCTAAGTAAGTTAATTAACTATTTGATTAATTAGTTAATTAATTTATTGTTTTTATCTATTATTTTCTTTTCCTTACGTTCTTTTCCAGGGGGGCCTGTGGTCAGAGGCACATGCCAGGGGCGAGGCGCGTGCTCGCACATGAGCACCGGAGGAGCTGCGGGCGCAGCCGCGGCAGCGAGCGCCGCCGAGGGGAGGTGGTGGTGCGGCAGGGCGTGCCGGAACGTGGCCACGGCGGTCGGGCGGGGGCCGCAGTGAGGCGGGCACGCGAGCGAGCGCCGGTGGGGCACAACAGCAGCAGCAGCTGGCCGTGCGTGGCGGTGGTTGTTCATGCGGTGCAGGGGTACGGCGAGCGACGCGGTGAACGCGGGGAAAGAGAAGGGAAATGGGGGCGGCTCACAACGTTGCTGAGAAGGGGGGTCGGCGTGGCTTGTGGACGTCGTTGTGGAGGACGGAAACGCGAGATCCCGCGATGATGGAGGAGCTCCGGCAAAGGGCGCTCGGCGACGTGGCTCCGAGCGACGGCGATCCGGGGCGGTGGCCGATCCTGGCGAAGACGGTGAGGGGGCTCCGGCGGCGCGGTCCTCGTGCGGCGCCAGAGGTGGTCGGGGCACGATGCGGCGGGGCGCACCCGGCCGGCAGTGCCTGCGGCGGGGCGGCGTAGTTGGGGGCCGGCGAGTGCCTGGCAACGGCGAAGCTCCGGGGGAGGCAGAGGGCACGGGGCGGTGAGGTGGTTGCCCCGATCTAGAAGGGGATCGGGGAGTGGGGAGTGGGCGAGGGGAGTGGGGAATCGGGGAGGGAGAAGTGGGAGGGGTTAGGGTTTCGGTCGGGTGGACCGGGGTTAAGTGGTGGGGGTGTGAGACGGCCTGGTTGGCCCGATGGCTAGCGGGGCGGAGGCCCAGCGAGGGAGGGGGGTTTCCCTTTCTTTTGTCTTTATTTTACTTTTGTTTAATTTTCCTTTTCTGTTTTCTGTTTTACTTTAGTTCCACTTTTATTTTAGTTTTGTAAACTATAAAAGCAGTCCCTAATTTAGTGTTAGTAAATATGCTACTGCGACATAAGTTTGGGCAACTAAATAAAATAGTTTAATATTTTATTTTGTAAAAGGCATTTAACTAATTGTTTTTGTTACTGTTTAAAATATTTTTAGAGTATCAAAACCTTTTCTAAAAGTGTGGTTTCCCCACCATACTTTCCTATGCATTATTTGGCTCACCCCGAACATTTTAGTTTTAATATTTGAAAACTTTTATTGTTTGCTTGATTTTGAATTTGAATTTGAATCGATTTCAAACTAACGCGAGATTAGCAACAGTAATCGAGGTGACGTGGCATCATTAGCAGATGGTTACTGTAGCTTAATTATCCGGGCGTCACAATTCTCCTCCACTACAAGAAATCTCGTCCCGAGATTTAGGAGGGGAGCAAGGGGGAAGGGATTTGGTTACGAAATTCTAACGGGTCTTCTCGGTGTTTGGTTGCTCTTCTCGAAGAGGTCAACCCGATACGTTGATGCTTTCATTCCTCTGCTCCAGGTTATCATGATGAAGTCGTCCTCCTTTCTTCGAGAACTCCATCGTACGTACAAAGGACAAGGGGTAACTTCGGAAGAACGGACCTCCTACAATGATGCGTATCTGGTAGATAACATCAGGAAAGGTGGCGGAAAGTTACTCTTGAATCGAATCTTAAGAAAATATCGAGAGCAAAGTAAGAAGGTATCATGGGAAGTTTCAAGCGGGTAGGCAATCGTTCGTTGCCTGAGAAAAATTGTGAAAGGGGTCCAAAGTAACGAGAATAAGTATTGTATCCGATACCAGAATAGACCATCTCTAGGAAGGTGGCCCATGGGTTACGTACGAAACCAAGCGCGAGGAATAACTTTCGAGACAGGCATGTACATGAGAGTCAGGTTTCGATCTTGTGGAACTGTGGGTTATGGGCCCACCATGTGAGTTAAAAGCAGGAAGGGCGGTGACGTCTTGCATGATCATGTAAGCAAGGCATGTCAGAGGATAGTCTGTCGATTATGTCGGCAACAACGTCGGTACCAAGGGCGAGGGACGAAGAGAACCATTTTCCTGCTCGTTGAATGAGGCGGACCATTAGGCAAAGTTCTCTTCCATCGGTGGATACCGGAATGTCATCAACAATAGTAACAGGTTCTTACTAACAGAGTTGTACACCGAGGTGCTTACAAAAGCAGTGACTTATTACTGCTTAGATCATATAAACCTCAAGAAGGTTAAACAAAACAATGGAAAGGAAAATGTGATTATACACATATTTCAGAGGTATATCCTTCCCAAGGACAAACAGAGCATGATATCCACGACAGCATATATGTAGAAAACCCTTTAGGAAAGGGGGAAGAAATTTCATGACATTACCCATACAACAGTGTTTGGATAATTGAGCAAGAAACATTTGGCATTTCGATTCAATGTTCTTGTTGAAAATCGGTGTACCACAGACAAGCTTCGAGACAGTATTGACATGGTCTTCAAGCAAAGGTCAGACTTTGGATACACAAAGGATCCATCAGGATAAACTTATTAAACAAGGCATTCAATTTCCTCATGGAAAAATGGTTAATCTTGTTAAAAAGGAAACTATAACACTAGGCCCTTCGGTCAAGTGTGCTAGGAATGACATCACCTTACCGGGTCATGAAAGACCAATGTTATAACTCTTGGAAATATATTCCAACCATCATATCTGACCGAGATTCAAATGTGATGGGTGTCAAGATAACTCAGACTCAGGATACCTGAGAAGAAAGGTGCAACACAAATTGTCGAGATGACATTGTAAGATTTTCGGGAATTGAACTATGGGAGCGAGTTCCGACACAAGAGTTCAACAGTAAACCAAGGAGAGGATGAGGAGGTGGCTGATAGACTCAGCAACAAATCATCGAGATTTCCAAAGGATTGATTTCCACAATTATGTGAACAAGGAAATATCATTTGTCGGATCAAATGATATAATGATGTATGCTCGAGGGAAACATACACGACTGAACAATGATAGAAGGGTGCACCCAGGAATCTAGACTAGGTAGCATGATCAATGTTCGAATGATGATTCAATAAGCAATAGACTTAGAATGAAACTGTAGACCAATAACCTCAAAGCAATAGGGTTGCTAGAAGTTTAGAATTTACACATCACAAACCATTTGTCGGTATTCCGGTTAGAAACAACACGGAGACCAAGAAAGAATGGTGATGGTGAGAAGCATCGATATACCAAGAATTCTTAAGAGGTGGAGCAATCCTCACAACATCCTTGTCATAAAGGACATTAATACTTCAAGGTGGAACATCATACAAGCTGGACAGCAAGTTGCAATCATAACATGAACACGTTTGTGTTGCGGGAAGGCAAGAATGTTGTCGATGATAACACAATCATCGAGGGGCAAGGATGGTAATTCTCATCATGAATTTGATTGATATCCTGGAAGAGCTCAGGATGTTGCTGATGACCACGACACATTTGTCGAGAGATTTCATGAAGATGTAATCGGTTGGCGATGACATCAAGTCAAATGATGATGCAGCGAAAGTCAAATAATACTTGAAGAAGAACTCACAAGAAGTTATGCAGTTCCGTGATAATCTCGAGATACCAGAGGGGGTAATACTCGATGACAGATCAAAGTAGAGGTTGGACTGGGGTATTGCTCTACAGAAGACAAGCGCTTAAACTTGCACGCGAAATGGTATTTAAAGGAGAACATGGTCGGAACCACGATTGCAAAAGGCCAGATCCCAGATATAAGATGAACTTATACGAAAGGAATAATCTAATTTAAGAGAAGCTTTAATGATAAGATCTACATCGTGTCCATGGGCATGAACACAAAGTTCAAGGTCGACTCCCACTTCTTCAATGCATAACCTTTCATTCACTGCTCTAGATAAAGATGATCTCAGTGTCAAAACCTACCTGGTGAATTACCAGAGGAGTATGACCCATGAAAACTTTTGGGTTCACACATATTAAGGAAGGCATAGGTTCAACCCGTCAGGGTATCGTGGAAACATATACCACAAGCTTCAATAGTAAATATCACCAGCTCGAAAGTAGAGCATGGTTGGCCAAATCAGAGAATGGGATTTACCAATGGTATTATGTATCCCGAAAAGAACTTCTCGAGGTTTTTGTATACGAAGGACACTGTCAGATGATACTTCAACAAAGGACTTGATGGTTCATAACGAGCTGATGTGAGCATCGGCACACAACTAGAGGAAGAATCAAGGCAAGGGCCTTAGATTATAGAAACAACTGACTAATTCCAAGCTCAAATGCAAAGGAAATATGATTTCCAAATCAAAGGATCAGAAGCAAACGCTCTGATCAAGGATGGATAAATTCAATAGACCTAAGGGTAAAATTGACGGCAAATAGATTGGTCGAGAACAAGCTCATGTTCAAAATGACGCCTGAGCCGGAAGGATAATTTAAAAGGATCAACTGACGATTGTGTGCATTCGCACTCATGTTGAATCAATAGGATCAAAATGACGGGGTCTAAGGATACTAACGAATATTGCCAGAAATATGGAAAGCATCCATAATGCAAGCAGACAAGTATTGCAGAGCAATAAGCTACTAAGGAATTTTGAAGGATCGAATAGTATTTCGAAGACAATTGTGAAACACATGAACAACTGGGGATGAGCGGATACTCGATAAGGGCGAGAAATTATCCGTAGGGGTATTCAGGTGGCAAGGAACTGCAACGCAGTGAGCTCAAAGGATTCTCGGGACAACAAAGAGTGTTTCGGGACATCTTGTAATAACAAGATCAACGGGGAATGATTGTATGAATGGAAAGTGTATGCAGTTTTCATAGGGGTTGACGGTGGAAGGAAATCGCAAATGCGATGGTACAAAGACTCGAGAGAACATCGTAGAGTAACTTCGGAATCTTCTAGTGCAGCAGGCGATTATCTGAAGTGAGGGGCTCTCCGGGAGAAAGTACTTGCGAGAACCTAAAGTTAGTTTTGTTTTTAGCAAAATCACTTAACCCGAATAGAAGAGAGCTCAGAGTCCCAGAGTAAAGATCGAGGAGTAAAAGATCCTAATACCACCCAATGGCGACGTGAGCCCATAAGGCGCACAGCCATGTTAGTAAAAGTTTTGTAATATCTAGACTCGACTTCGGCCAAGGAGGGTGGAAGGGGGATTCCTACAGGCAGTCGGCTCTGATACCAACTTGTGACCCCCCCGATTCAATCGTACACTAATCATACACGCAAACGTGTACGATCAAGATCAGGGACTCACGGGAAGATATCACAACACAACTCTACAAATAAAATAAGTCATACAAGCATCATATTACAAGCCAGGGGCCTCGAGGGCTCGAATACAAGAGCTCGATCATAGACGAGTCAGCAGAAGCAACAATATCTGAGTACAGACATAAGTTAAACAAGTTTGCCTTAAGAAGGCTAGCACAAACTGGGATACAGATCGAAAGAGGCGCAGGCCTCCTGCCTGGGATCCTCCTAACTACTCCTGGTCGTCGTCAGCGGGCAGCACGTAGTAGTAGGCACCTCGGTGTAGTAGGAGTCGTCGTCGACGGTGGCGTCTGGCTCCTGGGCTCCAGCATCTGGTTGCGACAACCAGGTAGAAAGGATAGAGGGAAGGGAAGGAGAAAGCAACCGTGAGTACTCATCCAAAGTACTCGCAAGCAAGGAGCTACACTACATATGTATGCATTGGTATCAACTGGAATAAGGCTATTATATGTGGACTGAACTACAGAAAGCCGGGATAAGGGGGGATAGCTGGTCCTTTCGAAGACTACGCTTCTGGCAGCCTCCGTCTTGCAGCATGTAGATGAGAATAGACTGAAGTCCTCCAAGTATCATCACGTAGCATAATCCTAACTGATGATCCTCCCCTCGTCGCCCTGTGAGAGAGCGACCACCGGTTGTATCTGGCACTTTGAAGGGTGTATTTTATTAAGTATCCGGTTCTAGTTGTCATAAGGTCAAGGTAAAACTCCAAGTCGTCCTGTTACCGAAGATCACGGCTATTCGAATAGATTTACTTCCCTGCAGGGGTGCACCACATAACCCAACACGCTCGATCCCATTTGGCCGGACACACTTTTCTGGGTCATGCCCGGCCGCGGAAGATCAATACGTCGCATCCCTACCTAGGCACAACAGAGAGGCCAGCACGCCGGTCTAAACCTAAGCGCACAGGGGTCTGGGCCCATCGCCCATAGCACACCTGCACGTTGCGTACGCGGCCGGAGAGCAGACCTAGCAACCTCCATTTCAAAGGAAGTCACGTTACGCGGTCCAACCCGGTGCGCGTCGCTCAGTCGCTGGCGTCACGAAGTGCTTCAGCTGATACCACGACGTCGAGTGCCCATAACTTTCCCCGCGTAGATGGTTAGTGCGTATAGGCCAGTTGTTGGGTTTCGTAGTAATTTCAAAAAAATTCCTACGCACACGCAAGATCATGTGATGCATAGCAACGAGAGGGGAGAGTGTTGTCTACGTACCCAACGCAGACCGACTGCGGAAGCGCTGACACGACGTAGAGGAAGTAGTCGTACGTCTTCACGATCCAACCGATCAAGCACCGAAACTACGGCACCTCCGAGTTCGAGCACACGTTCAGCTCGATGACGATCCCCGGACTCCGATCCAGCAAAGTGTCGGGGAAGAGTTCCGTCAGCACGACAGCGTGGTGACGATCTTGATGCACTACAGCAGCAGGGCTTCGCCTAAACTCCGCTACAGTATTATCGAGGAATATGGTGGCTGGGGGCACCGCACACGGCTAAGGAATAGATCACGTGGATCAACTTGTGTGTTCTTTGGGGTGCCCTGCCTCTGTATATAAAGAACTAGAGGGGGGAGGCTGGCCGGCAAAGGGAGGGCGCGCCAGGAGAGTCCTACTCCCTCTGGGAGTAGGATTCCCCCCCCCCCCCAATCCTAGTTGGAATAGGATTCCTTGAGGGGGGAAAGAGAGAGAGGGGGCCGGCCACCTCTCCTAGTCCTAATAGGACTAGGGGAAGGGGGGGAGGCGCACAGCCACCTTGGGCTGCCCCTTTCTCCTTTCCACTAAAGCCCACTAAGGCCCATATAGCTTCCGGGGGGTTCCGGTAACCTCCCGGTACTCCGGTAAAATCCCGATTTCACCCGGAACACTTCCGATATCCAAACATAGGCTTCCAATATATCAATCTTTATGTCTCGAGCATTTCGAGACTCCTCGTCATGTCCGTGATCACATCCGGGACTCCGAACAACCTTCGGTACATCAAAATGCATAAACTCATAATATAACTGTCATCGTAACCTTAAGCGTGCGGACCCTACGGGTTCGAGAACAATGTAGACATGACCGAGACATGTCTCCGGTCAATAACTAATAGCGGGACCTGGATGCCCATATTGGCTCCTACATATTCTACGAAGATCTTTATCGATCAGACCGCATAACAACGTACGTTGTTCCCTTTGTCATCGGTATGTTATTTGCCCGAGATTCGATCGTCGGTATCCAATACCTAGTTCAATCTCGTTACCGGCAAGTCTCTTTACTCGTTCCGTAATACATCATCTCACAACTAACATATTAGTTGTAATGCTTGCAAGGCTTATGTGATGTGCATTACCGAGAGGGCCCCAGAGATACCTCTCCGACAATCGGAGTGACAAATCCTAATCTCAAAATACGCCAACCCAACATGTACCTTTGGAGACACCTGTAGAGCTCCTTTATAATCACCCATTTACGTTGTGACGTTTGGTAGCACACAAAGTGTTCCTCCGGTAAACGGGAGTTGCATAATCTCATAGTCATAGGAACATGTATAAGTCATGAAGAAAAGCAATAGCAACATACTAAACGATCGGGTGCTAAGCTAATGGAATGGGTCATGTCAATCAGATCATTCAACTAATGATGTGACCTCGTTAATCAAATAACAACACCTTGTTCATGGTTAGGAAACATAACCATCTTTGATTAACGAGCTAGTCAAGTAGAGGCATACTAGTGACACTAAGTTTGTCTATGTATTCACACATGTATTATGTTTCCGGTGAATACAATTCTAGCATGAATAATAAACATTTATCATGATATAAGGAAATAAATAATAACTTTATTATTGCCTCTAGGGCATATTTCCTTCACCAGTAGCCAGACTCAGATCAAATACCAAGATCTCGTTAAACGTGTTAAGTATCTACGAACGCCGACCAGGGCTAGGCCCACCTCTCTCCTAGGTGGTCTCAACCTGCCCTGTCGCTCCGCCTCAAAGTAACAGTCGGGGGCCGTCGGGAACCCAGGCCCACCTCTACCGGGATGGAGCCACCTTCCCCTTCAGCGCCCATCTCCGAACAGTATCACAGGTAATGTAACTGTGTAAAGTATATTGTATATGCCCGTGATCACCTCCCGAAGTGATCACGGCCCAGTAGTATAGCATGGCAGACGGACAAGAGTGTAGGGCCACTTATGGAACACTAGCATCCTATACTAAGCATTAGGATAGCAGGTAATGGTAACAACAGTAGTAGCAAGGACAGGCTATGCATCAGAATAGGATTAACGGAAAGCAGTAACATGCTACAATACTCTAATGCAAGCAGTATAGAGAAGAGTAGGCGATATCTGGTGATCAAAGGGGGGGCTTGCCTGGTTGCTCTGGCAACAGAGAGGGGTCGTCAACTCCGTAGTCAAACTAGGCAGCAGCAGCGTCTGTCTCGTAGTCTACCGGAGAGAAGAGGGGGAAGAAACAGTAAATACGGAGCAAACAAAGCATAACAAAACATAACGAGGCAATACGCGGTGTAGGTATGCCCTAACGCGGTAGTAGGCGATACCGGCGAAGGGGGGAAACATCCGGGAAAGTATCCCCGGTGTTTCGCGTTTTTGGACATATGAACCGGAGGGGGAAAGTTGTGTGTTTGCTATGCTAGGGATGTGTGGCGGACGAACGGACTGCGTATCCGGATTCGTCTCGTCGTTCTGAGCAACTTTCATGTACAAAGTATTTTCATCCGAGATACGGTTTATTTTATATTAATTTTAGAAGTTTTATACCTTTTCTATAATTCTGGAATTAATATTAATTAAAAAATTAAATAGCTAAATGCTAAGTGCACACAAAAAGTGTACACAGCATAATGTGAGGCTGACAGTGGGGTCGTGGGCTGAGTCAGTATGTAAAATGTTGACCAGTTGACTGGTCATCTGGGTCAACAGGGGCCCACCTGTCAATGACTGGGGCAATCCCAGTCAGCATTTGACTGGTCAATGGGACCAGTGGGACCCCGTTGTAGGTCATAGTTCTATTCATCGAAGTTTTGCTAACGTTTTAATTAATCTAATTAAGTAATGGGGCCTATTGTCATTCTCACATTAGGCTAATTAGAAGTTAATTAGCTAAGTAAGTTAATTAACTATTTGATTAATTAGTTAATTAATTTATTGTTTTTATCTATTATTTTCTTTTCCTTACGTTCTTTTCCAGGGGGGCCTGTGGTCAGAGGCACATGCCAGGGGCGAGGCGCGTGCTCGCACATGAGCACCGGAGGAGCTGCGGGCGCAGCCGCGGCAGCGAGCGCCGCCGAGGGGAGGTGGTGGTGCGGCAGGGTGTGCCGGAACGTGGCCACGGCGGTCGGGCGGGGGCCGCAGTGAGGCGGGCACGCGAGCGAGCGCCGGTGGGGCACAACAGCAGCAGCAGCTGGCCGTGCGTGGCGGTGGCTGTTCATGCGGTGCAGGGGTACGGCGAGCGACGCGGTGAACGCGGGGAAAGAGAAGGGAAATGGGGGCGGCTCACAACGTTGCTGAGAAGGGGGGTCGGCGTGGCTTGTGGACGTCGTTGTGGAGGACGGAAACGCGAGATCCCGCGATGATGGAGGAGCTCCGGCAAAGGGCGCTCGGCGACGTGGCTCCGAGCGACGGCGATCCGGGGCAGTGGCCGATCCTGGCGAAGACGGTGAGGGGGCTCCGGCGGCGCGGTCCTCGTGCGGCGCCAGAGGTGGTCGGGGCACGATGCGGCGGGGCGCACCCGGCCGGCAGTGCCTGCGGCGGGGCGGCGTAGTTGGGGGCCGGCGAGTGCCTGGCAACGGCGAAGCTCCGGGGGAGGCAGAGGGCACGGGGCGGTGAGGTGGTTGCCCCGATCCAGAAGGGGATCGGGGAGTGGGGAGTGGGCGAGGGGAGTGGGGAATCGGGGAGGGAGAAGTGGGAGGGGTTAGGGTTTCGGTCGGGTGGACCGGGGTTAAGTGGTGGGGGTGTGAGACGGCCTGGTTGGCCCGATGGCTAGCGGGGCGGAGGCCCAGCGAGGGAGGGGGGTTTCCCTTTCTTTTGTCTTTATTTTACTTTTGTTTAATTTTCCTTTTCTGTTTTCTGTTTTACTTTAGTTCCACTTTTATTTTAGTTTTGTAAACTATAAAAGCAGTCCCTAATTTAGTGTTAGTAAATATGCTACTGCGACATAAGTTTGGGCAACTAAATAAAATAGTTTAATATTTTATTTTGTAAAAGGCATTTAACTAATTGTTTTTGTTACTGTTTAAAATATTTTTAGAGTATCAAAACCTTTTCTAAAAGTGTGGTTTCCCCACCATACTTTCCTATGCATTATTTGGCTCACCCCGAACATTTTAGTTTTAATATTTGAAAACTTTTATTGTTTGCTTGATTTTGAATTTGAATTTGAATCGATTTCAAACTAACGCGAGATTAGCAACAGTAATCGAGGTGACGTGGCATCATTAGCAGATGGTTACTGTAGCTTAATTATCCGGGCGTCACAATTCTCCTCCACTACAAGAAATCTCGTCCCGAGATTTAGGAGGGGAGCAAGGGGGAAGGGATTTGGTTACGAAATTCTAACGGGTCTTCTCGGTGTTTGGTTGCTCTTCTCGAAGAGGTCAACCCGATACGTTGATGCTTTCATTCCTCTGCTCCAGGTTATCATGATGAAGTCGTCCTCCTTTCTTCGAGAACTCCATCGTACGTACAAAGGACAAGGGGTAACTTCGGAAGAACGGACCTCCTACAATGATGCGTATCTGGTAGATAACATCAGGAAAGGTGGCGGAAAGTTACTCTTGAATCGAATCTTAAGAAAATATCGAGAGCAAAGTAAGAAGGTATCATGGGAAGTTTCAAGCGGGTAGGCAATCGTTCGTTGCCTGAGAAAAATTGTGAAAGGGGTCCAAAGTAACGAGAATAAGTATTGTATCCGATACCAGAATAGACCATCTCTAGGAAGGTGGCCCATGGGTTACGTACGAAACCAAGCGCGAGGAATAACTTTCGAGACAGGCATGTACATGAGAGTCAGGTTTCGATCTTGTGGAACTGTGGGTTATGGGCCCACCATGTGAGTTAAAAGCAGGAAGGGCGGTGACGTCTTGCGTGATCATGTAAGCAAGGCATGTCAGAGGATAGTCTGTCGATTATGTCGGCAACAACGTCGGTACCAAGGGCGAGGGACGAAGAGAACCATTTTCCTGCTCGTTGAATGAGGCGGACCATTAGGCAAAGTTCTCTTCCATCGGTGGATACCGGAATGTCATCAACAATAGTAACAGGTTCTTACTAACAGAGTTGTACACCGAGGTGCTTACAAAAGCAGTGACTTATTACTGCTTAGATCATATAAACCTCAAGAAGGTTAAACAAAACAATGGAAAGGAAAATGTGATTATACACATATTTCAGAGGTATATCCTTCCCAAGGACAAACAGAGCATGATATCCACGACAGCATATATGTAGAAAACCCTTTAGGAAAGGGGGAAGAAATTTCATGACATTACCCATACAACAGTGTTTGGATAATTGAGCAAGAAACATTTGGCATTTCGATTCAATGTTCTTGTTGAAAATCGGTGTACCACAGACAAGCTTCGAGACAGTATTGACATGGTCTTCAAGCAAAGGTCAGACTTTGGATACACAAAGGATCCATCAGGATAAACTTATTAAACAAGGCATTCAATTTCCTCATGGAAAAATGGTTAATCTTGTTAAAAAGGAAACTATAACACTAGGCCCTTCGGTCAAGTGTGCTAGGAATGACATCACCTTACCGGGTCATGAAAGACCAATGTTATAACTCTTGGAAATATATTCCAACCATCATATCTGACCGAGATTCAAATGTGATGGGTGTCAAGATAACTCAGACTCAGGATACCTGAGAAGAAAGGTGCAACACAAATTGTCGAGATGACATTGTAAGATTTTCGGGAATTGAACTACGGGAGCGAGTTCCGACACAAGAGTTCAGCAGTAAACCAAGGAGAGGATGAGGAGGTGGCTGATAGACTCAGCAACAAATCATCGAGATTTCCAAAGGATTGATTTCCACAATTATGTGAACAAGGAAATATCATTTGTCGGATCAAATGATATAATGATGTATGCTCGAGGGAAACATACACGACTGAACAATGATAGAAGGGTGCACCCAGGAATCTAGACTAGGTAGCATGATCAATGTTCGAATGATGATTCAATAAGCAATAGACTTAGAATGAAACTGTAGACCAATAACCTCAAAGCAATAGGGTTGCTAGAAGTTTAGAATTTACACATCACAGACCATTTGTCGGTATTCCAGTTAGAAACAACACGGAGACCAAGAAAGAATGGTGATGGTGAGAAGCATCAATATACCAAGAATTCTTAAGAGGTGGAGCAATCCTCACAACATCCTTGTCATAAAGGACATTAATACTTCAAGGTGGAACATCATACAAGCTGGACAGCAAGTTGCAATCATAACATGAACACGTTTGTGTTGCGGGAAGGCAAGAATGTTGTCGATGATAACACAATCATCGAGGGGCAAGGATGGTAATTCTCATCATGAATTTGATTGATATCCTGGAAGAGCTCAGGATGTTGCTGATGACCACGACACATTTGTCGAGAGATTTCATGAAGATGTAATCGGTCGGCGATGACATCAAGTCAAATGATGATGCAGCGAAAGTCAAATAATACTTGAAGAAGAACTCACAAGAAGTTATGCAGTTCCGTGATAATCTCGAGATACCAGAGGGGGTAATACTCGATGACAGATCAAAGTAGAGGTTGGACTGGGGTATTGCTCTACAGAAGACAAGCGCTTAAACTTGCACGCGAAATGGTATTTAAAGGAGAACATGGTCGGAACCACGATTGCAAAAGGCCAGATCCCGGATATAAGATGAACTTATACGAAAGGAATAATCTAATTTAAGAGAAGCTTTAATGATAAGATCTACATCGTGTCCATGGGCATGAACACAAAGTTCAAGGTCGACTCCCACTTCTTCAATGCATAACCTTTCATTCACTGCTCTAGATAAAGATGATCTCAGTGTCAAAACCTACCTGGTGAATTACCAGAGGAGTATGACCCATGAAAACTTTTGGGTTCACACATATTAAGGAAGGCATAGGTTCAACCCGTCAGGGTATCATGGAAACATATACCACAAGCTTCAATAGTAAATATCACCAGCTCGAAAGTAGAGCATGGTTGGCCAAATCAGAGAATGGGATTTACCAATGGTATTATGTATCCCGAAAAGAACTTCTCGAGGTTTTTGTATACGAAGGACAATGTCAGATGATACTTCAACAAAGGACTTGATGGTTCATAACGAGCTAATGTGAGCATCGGCACACAACTAGAGGAAGAATCAAGGCAAGGGCCTTAGATTATAGAAACAACTGACTAATTCCAAGCTCAAATGCAAAGGAAATATGATTTCCAAATCAAAGGATCAGAAGCAAACGCTCTGATCAAGGATGGATAAATTCAATAGACCTAAGGGTAAAATTGATGGCAAATAGATTGGTCGAGAACAAGCTCATGTTCAAAATGACGCCTGAGCCGGAAGGATAATTTAAAAGGATCAACTGACGATTGTGTGCATTCGCACTCATGTTGAATCAATAGGATCAAAATGACGGGGTCTAAGGATACTAACGAATATTGCCAGACATATGGAAAGCATCCATAATGCAATCAGACAAGTATTGCAGAGCAATAAGCTACTAAGGAATTTTGAAGGATCGAATAGTATTTCGAAGACAATTGTGAAACACATGAACAACTGGGGATGAGCGGATACCCGATAAGGGCGAGAAATTATCCGTAGGGGTATTCAGGTGGCAAGGAACTGCAACACAGTGAGCTCAAAGGATTCTCGGGACAACAAAGAGTATTTCGGGACATCTTGTAATAACAAGATCAACGGGGAATGATTGTATGAATGGAAAGTGTATGCAGTTTTCATAGGGGTTGACGGTGGAAGGAAATCGCAAATGCGATGGTACAAAGACTCGAGAGAACATCGTAGAGTAACTTCGGAATCTTCTAGTGCAGCAGGCGATTATCTGAAGTGAGGGACTCTCCGGGAGAAAGTACTTGTGAGAACCTAAAGTTAGTTTTGTTTTTAGCAAAATCACTTAACCCGAATAGAAGAGAGCTCAGAGTCCCAGAGTAAAGATCGAGGAGTAAAAGATCCTAATACCACCCAATGGCGACGTGAGCCCGTAAGGCGCACAGCCATGTTAGTAAAAGTTTTGTAATATCTAGACTCGACTTCGGCCAAGGAGGGTGGAAGGGGGATTCCTACAGGCAGTCGGCTCTGATACCAACTTGTGACCCCCCGATTCAATCGTACACTAATCATACACGCAAACGTGTACGATCAAGATCAGGGACTCACGGGAAGATATCACAACACAACTCTACAAATAAAATAAGTCATACAAGCATCATATTACAAGCCAGGGGCCTCGAGGGCTCGAATACAAGAGCTCGGTCATAGACGAGTCAGCAGAAGCAACAATATCTGAGTACAGACATAAGTTAAACAAGTTTGCCTTAAGAAGGCTAGCACAAACTGGGATACAGATCGAAAGAGGCGCAGGCCTCCTGCCTGGGATCCTCCTAACTACTCCTGGTCGTCGTCAGCGGGCAGCACGTAGTAGTAGGCACCTCGGTGTAGTAGGAGTCGTCGTCGACGGTGGCGTCTGGCTCCTGGGCTCCAGCATCTGGTTGCGACAACCAGGTAGAAAGGATAGAGGGAAGGGAAGGAGAAAGCAACCGTGAGTACTCATCCAAAGTACTCGCAAGCAAGGAGCTACACTACATATGTATGCATTGGTATCAACTGGAATAAGGCTATTATATGTGGACTGAACTACAGAAAGCCGGGATAAGGGGGGATAGCTGGTCCTTTCGAAGACTACGCTTCTGGCAGCCTCCGTCTTGCAGCATGTAGATGAGAATAGACTGAAGTCCTCCAAGTATCATCACGTAGCATAATCCTAACTGATGATCCTCCCCTCGTCGCCCTGTGAGAGAGCGACCACCGGTTGTATCTGGCACTTTGAAGGGTGTATTTTATTAAGTATGCGGTTCTAGTTGTCATAAGGTCAAGGTAAAACTCCAAGTCGTCCTGTTACCGAAGATCACGGCTATTCGAATAGATTTACTTCCCTGCAGGGGTGCACCACATAACCCAACACGCTCGATCCCATTTGGCCGGACACACTTTTCTGGGTCATGCCCGGCCGCGGAAGATCAATACGTCGCATCCCTACCTAGGCACAACAGAGAGGCCAGCACGCCGGTCTAAACCTAAGCGCACAGGGGTCTGGGCCCATCGCCCATAGCACACCTGCACGTTGCGTACGCGGCCGGAGAGCAGACCTAGCAACCTCCATTTCAAAGGAAGTCACGTTACGCGGTCCAACCCGGTGCGCGCCGCTCAGTCGCTGGCGTCACGAAGTGCTTCAGCTGATACCACGACGTCGAGTGCCCATAACTTTCCCCGCGTAGATGGTTAGTGCGTATAGGCCAGTTGTTGGGTTTCGTAGTAATTTCAAAAAAATTCCTACGCACACGCAAGATCATGTGATGCATAGCAACGAGAGGGGAGAGTGTTGTCTACGTACCCAACGCAGACCGACTGCGGAAGCGCTGACACGACGTAGAGGAAGTAGTCGTACGTCTTCATGATCCAACCGATCAAGCACCGAAACTACGGCACCTCCGAGTTCGAGCACACGTTCAGCTCGATGACGATCCCTGGACTCCGATCCAGCAAAGTGTCGGGGAAGAGTTCCGTCAGCATGACAGCGTGGTGACGATCTTGATGCACTACAGCAGCAGGGCTTCGCCTAAACTCCGCTACAGTATTATCGAGGAATATGGTGGCTGGGGGCACCGCACACGGCTAAGGAATAGATCACGTGGACCAACTTGTGTGTTCTTTGGGGTGCCCTGCCTCTGTATATAAAGGACTAGAGGGGGGAGGCTGGCCGGCCAAGGGAGGGCGCGCCAGGAGAGTCCTACTCCCTCTGGGAGTAGGATTCCCCCCCCCCCCCAATCCTAGTTGGAATAGGATTCCTTGAGGGGGGAAAGAGAGAGAGGGGGCCGGCCACCTCTCCTAGTCCTAATAGGACTAGGGGAAGGGGGGGAGGCGCACAGCCACCTTGGGCTGCCCCTTTCTCCTTTCCACTAAAGCCCACTAACGCCCATATAGCTTCCGGGGGGTTCCGGTAACCTCCCGGTACGTCGGTAAAATCCCGATTTCACCCGGAACACTTCCGATATCCAAACATAGGCTTCCAATATATCAATCTTTATGTCTCGAGCATTTCGAGACTCCTCGTCATGTCCGTGATCACATCCGGGACTCCGAACAACCTTCGGTACATCAAAATGCATAAACTCATAATATAACTGTCATTGTAACCTTAAGCGTGCGGACCCTACGGGTTCGAGAACAATGTAGACATGACCGAGACACGTCTCCGGTCAATAACTAATAGCGGGACCTGGATGCCCATATTGGCTCCTACATATTCTACGAAGATCTTTATCGGTCAGACCGCATAACAACATACGTTGTTCCCTTTGTCATCGGTATGTTATTTGCCCGAGATTCGATCGTCGGTATCCAATACCTAGTTCAATCTTGTTACCGGCAAGTCTCTTTACTCGTTCCGTAATACATCATCTCACAACTAACATATTAGTTGTAATGCTTGCAAGGCTTATGTGATGTGCATTACCGAGAGGGCCCCAGAGATACCTCTCCGACAATCGGAGTGACAAATCCTAATCTCAAAATACGCCAACCCAACATGTACCTTTGGAGACACCTGTAGAGCTCCTTTATAATCACCCATTTACGTTGTGACGTTTGGTAGCACACAAAGTGTTCCTCCGGTAAACGGGAGTTGCATAATCTCATAGTCATAGGAACATGTATAAGTCATGAAGAAAAGCAATAGCAACATACTAAACGATCGGGTGCTAAGCTAATGGAATGGGTCATGTCAATCAGATCATTCAACTAATGATGTGACCTCGTTAATCAAATAACAACACCTTGTTCATGGTTAGGAAACATAACCATCTTTGATTAACGAGCTAGTCAAGTAGAGGCATACTAGTGACACTAAGTTTGTCTATGTATTCACACATGTATTATGTTTCCGGTTAATACAATTCTAGCATGAATAATAAACATTTATCATGATATAAGGAAATAAATAATAACTTTATTATTGCCTCTAGGGCATATTTCCTTCACCAGTAGCCAGACTCAGATCAAATACCAAGATCTCGTTAAACGTGTTAAGTATCTGCGAATGCCGACCAGGGCTAGGCCCACCTCTCTCCTAGGTGGTCTCAACCTGCCCTGTCGCTCCGCCTCAAAGTAACAGTCGGGGGCCGTCGGGAACCCAGGCCCACCTCTACCGGGATGGAGCCACCTTCCCCTTCAGCGCCCATCTCCGAACAGTATCACAGGTAATGTAACTGTGTAAAGTATATTGTATATGCCCGTGATCACCTCCCGAAGTGATCACGGCCCAGTAGTATAGCATGGCAGACGGACAAGAGTGTAGCGCCACTTATGGAACACTAGCATCCTATACTAAGCATTAGGATAGCAGGTAATGCTAACAACAGTAGTAGCAAGGACAGGCTATGCATCAGAATAGGATTAACGGAAAGCAGTAACATGCTACACTACTCTAATGCAAGCAGTATAGAGAAGAGTAGGCGATATCTGGTGATCAAAGGGGGGGCTTGCCTGGTTGCTCTGGCAAGAGAGAGGGGTCGTCAACTCCGTAGTCAAACTGGGCAGCAGCAGCGTCGGTCTCGTACTCTACCGGAGAGAAGAGGGGGAAGAAACAGTAAATACGGAGCAAACAAAGCATAACAAAACATAACGAGGCAATATGCGGTGTAGGTATGCCCTAACGCGGTAGTAGGCGATACCGGTGAAGGGGGGAAACATCCGGGAAAGTATCCCCGGTGTTTCGCGTTTTTGGACATATGAACCGGAGGAGGAAAGTTGTGTGTTTGCTATGCTAGGGATGTGTGGCGGACGAACGGACTGCGTATCCGGATTCGTCTCGTCGTTCTGAGCAACTTTCATGTACAAAGTATTTTCATCCGAGATACGGTTTATTTTATATTAATTTTAGAAGTTTTATACCTTTTCTATAATTCTGGAATTAATATTAATTCAAAAATTAAATAGCTAAATGCTAAGTGCACACAAAAAGTGTACACAGCATAATGTGAGGCTGACAGTGGGGTCGTGGGCTGAGTCAGTATGTACAATGTTGACCAGTTGACTGGTCATCTGGGTCAACAGGGGCCCACCTGTCAATGACTGGGGCAATCCCAGTCAGCATTTGACTGGTCAATGGGACCAGTGGGACCCCGTTGTAGGTCATAGTTCTATTCATCGGAGTTTTGCTAACGTTTTAATTAATCTAATTAAGTAGTGGGGCCTACTGTCATTCTCACATTAGGCTAATTAGAAGTTAATTAGCTAAGTAAGTTAATTAACTATTTGATTAATTAGTTAATTAATTTATTGTTTTTATCTATTATTTTCTTTTCTTTACGTTCTTTTCCAGGGGGGGCTGTGGTCAGAGGCACATGCCAGGGGCGAGGCGCGTGCTCGCACATGAGCACCGGAGGAGCTGCGGGCGCAGCCGCGGCAGCGAGCGCCGGCGAGGGGTGGTGGTGGTGCGGCAGGGCGTGCGGGAACGTGGCCACGGCGGTCGGGCGAGGAGGTTGGGCGGGGGCCGCAATGAGGCGGGCATGCGAGCGAGCGCCGGTGGGGCACAACAGCAGCAGCAGCTGGCCGTGCGTGGCGGTGGCTGTTCGTGCGGTGCAGGGGTACGACGAGCGACGCGGTGAACGCGGGGAAAGAGAAGGGAAACGGGGGCGGCTCACAGCGTTGCTGAGAAGGGGGGTCGGCGTGGCTTGTGGACGTCGTTGTGGAGGAGGACGGAAACGTGAGATCCCGCGATGATGGAGGAGCTCCGTCAAAGGGCGCTCGGCGACGTGGCTCCGAGCGACGGCGATCCAGGGCGGTGGCCGATCCTGGCGAAGACGGTGAGGGGGCTCCGGCGGCGCGGTCCTCGTGCGGCACCAGAGGTGGTCGGGGCACGATGCGGCGGGGCGCACCCGGCCGGCGGTGCCTGCGGCGGGGCGGCGTAGTTGGGGGCCGGCGAGTGCCTGGCAACGGCGAAGCTCTGGGGGAGGCAGAGGGCACGGGGCGCTGAGGTGGTTGCCCCGATCCAGAAGGGGATCGGGGAGTGGGGAGTGAGCGAGGGGAGTGGGGAATCGGGGAGGGAGAAGTGGGAGGGGTTAGGGTTTCGGTCGGGTGGACCGGGGTTAAGTGGTGGGGGTGTGGGCCGGCCTGGTTGGCCCGATGGCTAGCTGGGCCGAGGCCCAGCGAGGCAGGGGGGGGTTTCCCTTTCTTTTGTCTTTATTTTACTTTTGTTTAGTTTTCCTTTTCTGTTTTCTGTTTTACTTTAGTTCCACTTTTATTTTAGTTTTGTAAACTATAAAAGCAGTCCCTAATTTAGTGTTAGTAAATAGGCTACTGCAACATAAGTTTGGGCAACTAAATAAAATAGTTTAATATTTTATTTTGTAAAAGGCATTTAACTAATTGTTTTTGTTACTGTTTAAAATATTTTTAGAGTATTCAGACCTTTTCTAAAAGTGTGGTTTCCCCACCATACTTTCCTATGCATTATTTGGCTCACCCCGAACATTTTAGTTTTAATATTTGAAAACTTTTATTGTTTGCTTGATTTTGAATTTGAATTTGAACCGATTTCAAACTAACGCGAGATTAGCAACAGTAATCGAGGTGACGTGGCATCATTAGCAGATGGTTACTGTAGCTTAATTATCCGGGCGTCACATCGTGGCACCAGTCGCACTCCCCCGGGAGACTTTCGTCGTCCGATGATGATGATGACATATCCTACGTTCATAATTCAAAACTACATCATTTAGGGTTTGTCGACACCGAGGCATCCTAAAAGCTAAGCTTTTATCATTTAGGGTTTGTCGACGCCGAGGCATCCTAAAAGCCTAAGCTTTCATCATTTAGGTTCTTATCGACACCGAGGCACCCTAAAAGCCAAGGTTTTATCATTTAGGGTTTGTCGATGTCGAGGCACCTTAAAAGCCTAAGCTTTCATCATTTAGGTTTTGTTAACGCCGAGGCACCCTAAAAGCCTAAGCGTACATCATTTAGGTTCTCATCGACACCGAGGCACCCTATAGAAGCCAAGTTAAGTTTTCATCATTTAGGGTTTATCGATGCCGAGGCACCCTAGGTTGGGCCTAATCACTTGGCACTAATCACTTGGCTCTATTGCCACCTATGTTGGGTTTATCATCTAGGGTTTATCGATGCTAACGAGAATTCTAAGTTGGGCCTAATCACTTGGCTCTATTGCCACCTATGGTTTAATGCAGCAAGAATGGCGGGGCAGTTGATCCTACTTAACTAAGTACTAAGATACCCCGGCCCATGCATTAGTCGCAAGTACCCCATATGTCCTATTTTTAGCAAAGTCATGCTAAAATTCATGGAAAATTTCGCATGACCTTTGCTAAAAATAGGACATATGGAGTACCCGAATTTGCCGGAACGGAAGTTAATCGACATTCCGGCAAACTCAAGGGCCTCTCGGGGTACAGCAGCAGCATCACAAGTTGACAAAATTCCCAAGTAGTACAGGAGCAGCATCACAAGTAGTACCAATGAACATATAGTCCAGCAACTTGAAAAAGCTGAAGTTCTCAGCATGAAGTAAATAGGAGTATCCAGAATAGTTATTTGCTTGATCTCAAGTTTGACATATACGATAGTGATAGATGTAAGGAGCAGAAGAATGCCAAAGCCACAACCTCAAATCAGGAACAAATAAAAACACAAACTACAAATTGATGCGATCTAAATATACTTTTCCCTTACAACAAAATAGCACTGTGATTTACAATGTAATACTCCAAGCTGAGCTGAATATTTTCAAAGGTAGGACTATTTAGTTCATGAAACATAACATAAAATTTTGTTTCCTCTTGTTCAGTAATAATTAGTTTTTTAATGAATAACAATGGCATTTGATTTCTGCTGGTTTATTTAGAAACAACAGATCCCCAAGTCAAAAACCAGAATCCTGGAACACTGCAGGAGCACTTGAATTTCAAATTCTGTTGGTTTCTGTTGTTTATATTTAAATAAACAATGCAACTTCAGTAACATGGAACTAAGAGCAGAATAGTTATTTGGGGTACTAGCTAGCCAGACACCACCAATGATCAAACTTAGTTGTTACCTGAATATTTCAAAGCAGACTTAGGTACAGATGTCACCCATACTACCTTGGTTGGAACAGTCAATGCAATCTACTAGGACAGTAATAAGGCATGCATTTACAAGTTTAAGAAAAGTCTATAGATCTTGCTTCAGTTAATCTGCAAGGAAGCCTATAGATCTTGCTCGAATGCAGTAGCAAACTGAAGAGGAAAAACTGAAGATTACTGTGAATAACAATGTACAGTAGCAAACTCAAACTGAATCCAGTAACCATCTGAATTTACAGTAGATTTTCTACTCCAAGTTCAAGCCCAAACATCTGAATTACTTTAGCTAAGACTGTACATTTCTGAACTTGTTTCAATTGTTGAACATGTTTCAATTGGAAACCTCGACGGTGCACCAGGTGGAAGAGGAGAGTAGCATGGGGAGAGGGGAAGCTCACCGGGTGGCACAAGGAGGCCGGCGAGAGCTTAGTAGCAGCAGAGGGTGGCGGTGCCCGAGGGGGAAGACGAGGGCGATGCAGCGAAGACGAGCTCAAGTCCGGGGTCGGGGAGGATGAAGCGGAGCTCGTGGACTTGCCGCCGAGGTGCGGGGGCGGCGATGGCCGCGGCTAACACGGCGACTAGGCTCGGGATCTGGCGGAGAAGGCGAGCAGGGGAGAGGGCGAGAGGGCGAGCACGGTGGCGCGGCTATGGCATCGGCCGGGCGGCGGAAGGAGGGGGCGCGCGTGAGGGTGTGGCGAGGGGGGGGATCGAAGTGGATCTGGCGAGGGAGGGAAGGGATCGGTCGAATTAGCAATGGCGCACCCTAGAGCAGTGCGCCATAAGTAATCTTTTTTTTTTGATAGCAATGGCGCACCACCCAGAGGTGCGCCATAAGTAACTTTTTTTGCATAAGTAATTTATTATTATTATTTTTTTTGTTGCATCTAATAATTTTTTAGAAAATGCATATGAATATGAAATAGTAATAATTTTTTTATAAAAACAGTAATATTTTTTTAAAAATATCATCAAATTTGTTATTTGAAAATATTTATGAATCAAAAAATATCATCAAATTTATTATTTGAAAATATCATCAAATTTGTTATTTTAAAATATAAACAAATTTGTTTTTTTGGATTTGTTGCATTCATTTGTGACGGTGGAGCGGGGGAGGGTGCGGGGGGTCGGTGGTGGCGGTGGAGCGGGGGAGGGTGCGGTGGGTCGTCGGCGGCGGTGGAGCGGGGGAGGGTGCGGGGGGTCGGCGGCGGCGGTGGAGCGGGGGGAGGGTGCGGGGAGGGGGTGCTCGGCGGCGAGGGGGATAGCTATCGAGAGGAAGGGGGATCGAGATCGAGTGTCCTCATGAATATTCAATACTTTTTCATATGGAATATGAAAAAATATCATCAAATTTGAAAAAAAATATTCATGAATTCAAAAAGTGCCCATGAAATTTAAAAATATTCATGATATCAAAAAGTAGAAAAAGTGCCCATTACTAGTTTAAACTAGTAATGGCACACTATGCAACGGTGCGCCATTAGTAGTTTTGCAAAAAAGTAAAAAAATACAGTAGTGGCGCACTCTATGGCTGGTGCGCCATTAGTAGTTCTAACTACTAATGGCGCACTCTGCCCGGATGCGCCATTACTATGTTTGAAAAAATGAAGAAAAAAAACATTTTGTTACTAGTGGCGCACCGTTTGCCTGGTGCACCATTAGTGTCTTCACTAATGGCGCACCAACAGATGGTGCGCCATTAGTATATAGTAATGGCGCACCACATGTGTGGTGCGCCATTAGTGTCAATTCCATCTATAGCGCTTTTCCTAGTAGTGAGGGCAACTAGGAGCCCAATGATCAGGATCCCCACACACATGACAAGCACCTTTCTTCTTGCCATTCTTCTTCATGAAGTTCGTGTGTTGCACAGCCTTCTTTTTCCCATCAAACTTTGCTTTTCCATCAAACTTGCCCTTGTTCTTGAACTTGTGGGGCTGGAAGTTCTACTTCTGTACCACATTAGCACTAGATCCTCCCTCAATACCTCGAGCACGTGTGTCCTTTGCTCTCGCCTTTTCTTCCACATCAAAAGTGCCAATGAGATCCGGGACGAAAAACTCCTGCCTCTTATGCTTCAGCAAGGTAGCAAAGTTCCTCCATGAAGGAGGAAGCTTAGTGATGATACCTCCGGCAACAAACTTGTCCGGTAGCATACAACTGAAGTGCTCAAGTTCTCTAGCAAATGACTGTATCTCATGAGCTTGCTCAACCACGGAGCGCTCTTCAGTCATCCTGTAATCATAGAATTGATCCATGATGTACAGCTCAGTTCATGAGCTTGCTCAATCTCTAGCAAATGACTGTATCTCATGAGCTTGCTCAAGACCCCAAACTTGGCCTCGAGTGCATCCCACATATCTTTTCCATTATCAATTGACGCATAAGCATCAACTATATTCTCACCAAGAACACTCAAGAGAGCAACCTTAAACAGAGTATCAATTTTCTGAAAAGCTTGTGCCTGTTGAGCATCAAGCTCTCCTTCAGGTTTGCTGAGAGTGGCGTCATAGCAACTCATGGTTTGAAACCATAAGATTGCTCTCACGCGCCACCTCTTATAGTGGATACCCTCAAACATAGGAGGTCTCATGGAAGCACCAAAACCACTCGGGGTAAATTGCCTATAATAAGGTTTTTGGATTGTTGGAAATATGAGCAATTTACCGAATGATTTTATTAACAGAAATACTAGATAAAGCACGACTAATACAGTAGAGATAAAACAAGTCATGCGTTTGGACAGAGAGAAGGTAAAGAGCATCTGCATATATGAACTTGAACTAAACACATCTAGAACAGACACTAGATGAAGTTGCATATATGAAGTAGAACCTAACACATGTAGGACGGAAAGTAGAGCAAAGAACTCTGTCATGACATCTAACAGAAAGAGCAAGAACACGTACGGGACAGCAGCAGTGGAAGTGCTGGACTTGGAGTCGGTGTCCTCGCCTGCCATGTCGTCGAGGAGATCGTGGACGTCGGGGAAGAAGTCGTCGGCGACCGGATCGCCCATGATGAAGCAGCCAGTAGTCGCGCTGAGCGCTCCCCAAAAACCTTATCACCCTTCTCCCGTACAGGACTCAAAAGGTGCGATTTCGGAGGCCTACTGTCCCGACCTGCGGTGCATGCCGCAAGCCGGGATGGGGAAGATTGTAGCAGCAGCGCAGTGCTCAGGAACTTGTGGCGAGAGGAGGAAGAGGTTCTGGTGCATCTCTCTGGGAGGAGCGACCTCCCTTTTATAGGCGCAAGAGAAGGAGGCGAGAGGGCAACGACGGGAGGCGAAACAAAGAGAGTGTGTGGCAAAAATTTAGATATCGACTCGGCTCATTCCCGCAACCCGCGGCGCGGCGCGGCGCGGCGCGTCGTGACGAGGCGGGCGGCGGAGGAGCGCGCGTGGATATCCCTCTTGTTCTCATGCTCGTACAAGTGGGGAAAGAACCTCCCTTATAAGGAGGTCCAGCTCCCACTAAACTAGCAATGTGGGACTAAACTTTAGTAGTATCACTTGCCTTGCACAAATGGGCTAAGTGGGCCTCTAGGATTTATTAGGAATTTCTGAAATAGTTATTGGGCTGCCCAAAATAAACTAAATTCCAGCAAGATCAAACCTACACCATAGCTTGTTTTTGTTAATTTCAGATACGAATTGACGTGTGTGGCACTGCAGGCAGTCCTAGTTCATCTTCCTGCACAAGCAGAGGAAAGCAAGCACAGCAAATTAGTTTACTAGTTGGGACACAAGCATAGACGTTCACTGAAACTGAAATGAAGCAAAGTATGTGATGTGGTATGATAGGACCGAGACAACGGTAATTGTTCCAAAAGCTCAGGATCAAATCCATCATATGGTACATGTTTGGCATTAAAGTGGTTTGCATGTCCTCCCGTGAGTTGTTTTTGCTGGTAATATCAAGCAAGGATAAGCTCAGTTGTTCACACCAACAATATAGGTACTTGACATGAAATTAAACCCGAAATACACAATTTTTAGGTTAGGAAATACTTCCATAATGATCGCACGTATCTAGCCTGTCATTTAGATCATGTGACGAGATAAAGAAGCCGTTTTACAACTTCACGCACAGTGATTGCATGGGAAATGGCATGAACCATCGATTTCTTTCTCAGGAAATCAACACCATAATCAACATAGCAGAAACTAGTCAGTCTTGCAATTGGCATACCTAACTACCTGCTGCCAGTTTTCCATGACTGCTGCATGACCACTTGGTGAAGCAGGTAAGTTAAGCTCAAAATCAAGATATGTTTTATTTGGTTAGAGGTACGATGGGACTGAATTTGATTTGAAGTCCATCAGCTTCCAAAGCATCGAGCTCTGCATTTTTCAACATATAAAATGAGCGCAGCAAACAAAGAACTGTCTTGTATGTACATTAATAAATAGTGCAGGGATTATGACAAAGTGCCAAAGAAACGTTTTAGGTAAAATCATGGACCTAAGAACTGATAAAAACTGAGAATTGCTGGATTGAATTCAACTACAGAATTTAAATTGATGTGAGCAGTGAAATCATGGACCTAAGTACCACCGTAAGGGAAACTATTTGATTCAGTAACTTTAAGGTGATAATACCTGGTGTTTGAGTCATCTAAGAATAGCCAACTACAAATAAATTCCTCCTCATCAATGTCATCTGGGACATTGTAGCTTCTACCTAGAGTTCCTTGTATTTCACTGCTCACATCCATAACATCTATCGTCTCGTCTTGCATGCTCTGCGGATTATGAAAGCAGGTACGGATTCATATGTAATTCAAACAAAATAAGCTGAAGATCTTGAAAACATGAACAATGATGCTGCACACGTCTATATTTTCAATCCTGACAGTCTTCATCATCCCTTTCAGTTCTTTATTGGCAGCTTTCATTGCAGTCATCTGTTAAATGAAAAACAATTCAACATAAGTTTGGGTGCCACAATAAGAATCTGTCATGAACTAGATAGGAAACTAAGGCAACATATAGTGTGTTGAGCATCTTTAATTCTGTCTGATGCCAAAGCGAGTTGGTCAAGATTATATGTTTGGTTGGACAGGATGTCACGTTGACCTTCATACCTGTAGGGAAAGCATGTGGAGTATAAAGATTGGAGCACTAGAATAATAGCCTACTGCCACAGGAGGAATGATTAAATGATACAGGGTAATCAGTGCCCTTTAACTAATAGCATTTTCATTTCTGTCTTGTCCATGTCAAGAAGTTGTGAAATCAGCAGTTTCTATAACGAGTAACATTGTAGATAAGAACGTAATCTTTTATCTATATATAAGGAGGTTTTCAAACTACACAAAAATGACCTATTATTGTAAAGAAGGGAAAAAAACCCTAAAGGTGTATGAGAGCACATAAACCAGATTCGGGATTGAGCTATATGCCTTCTCGGGCAACCTTTTAGATGGTCACTTGTCAACATTGATGATGGCAGCATGGACCGGCGAGCAGCCGCGAAGAGAGGAGAAAAAAACGTCGCTGCAGCGTGTTGTGGGCATTTCATCGAACATGTGGTGTGCGGGTGCTGATCTTTATGGCCTTGGTCGCCTCTCTCCTCCGATTCCTCGTCTGCCCCCGAAATCGGTGCTCAAACTACCAAAATCAGCAGCAAGCAACAGTTTTCTTCATCCGTGGCATGGCATCAATCAACGGAAGTTGTAGGATTTGGTAGAAGGAGAGAGCACTAGGCGGCGGAAACGCAACACCTACTGACCTGAGGCTGTGAGCACTGGGGGTCGAGAGGGAGTTGGCCAGAGAAGAGCTGGCGGACGTGGTCGGTGTCTTTGCCGACGAGCAGACACCGCAGTCGCTCGCCGACGGGGACGGAGCTCGCGATCTCCCGTCGTGGCGCCGCAACTTGGCAACGACGGCCTCGATATGTAGATATATAGAAAAAGAATAATCCATTCCAAAATAAGTGCCGTGGTTTAGTAGTTTCTAAAGAATGTTCAACGCGTAATATAAAAATGTTTCGGGGAATGTCAAAAATTATGTTCTCACAGTTTTACAAAATGTTCGTACAACTCAGAAAAATGTTCACGAGTTTAAAAATTTCTCATGCAGTACAATTTGCTTTTATAAGATTTAGAACAAATCACACCATCCAATAAACTGTTTGTGACTCTTTAAAATGTTCACACTTATAACAAAATTATGTTCATGAAATTTCAAAAACAAGTTTGTCCATGCTCAACATACAATTAAAAAATGTTCGCATGTATATGGAAGATGTCCAACGCGTATTCAGAAAACATTCAATGTGTATTTAAAAAATATTCATCATGCATTTACAAAATTATCAAGTTGTATCCATAAAATGTTTCACACGTATTGAAAAATATTAAACATGTACTTGAAAAATGGTTATCATGTGTTCCAAAACATGTTCAAAGACGTATTTTATAAAATGTTCATCATGCATTTGAAAAATATTCAGTGTGTACACAAAAAAAAGTAGAGCATTTGAAAAATATAGCTCTGGCGCTACTATCCATCGCTTTTAGCAAGCGCTAGCGTACGAGTCCCTCGCTGGTCACCCCTAAATAGGTCAGCGAGTGCTAGCGCTGTGGCACCAGCGAGCTAGTGTGGTGGTTGTTTTCTTTTTCTCCAAAAATTGTAACTTTTTAATGTTTGCAAATTCAAAATTCTAAATATTTTTATAAATGATAAATTATTTAAGAAATTTGAATTTTTTAAAGAGTGAACTCTTTGAAAACACGAATAAATGTTGAGAACACGATTTTTTTTAAATCCAAGCAAAAAATCGAAATTCTATCCAAATTTTGAAAAAGTGAACAATTTTCAAATTACTTTTTGAAAAAATACACACTTAACAATTAATTATATATTTTGTTGAACATTTTATATATGGTTAACAATTTTACAAAATCACACTGAAGAATTATTGAATATGCAATGAACATTTTATTTGTGTACAATGAAATTTCCTTAATATACGGTGAATAATTTTTAATTACACTGATCATTTTATGTTTTATGGTGAACAATATTTAAAAATCCCAAATATTTTTTGATGTCTCGAACAATTTTTTAGACATGTGAAAACTTTTTGAAAATTTCTTGAAATTGTGAATAAAATTTAAAATTTTGAACATATTTTTGTAAAATAAAAAAATGATTTGAAAAAAGGTGATTTTTTTCATAAAAACATGAACAATTTAGAATATCTGAACATTTATAGAAAATTTTGAAATTAAAAAAGAAAAGAAAAGAAAATTAAACATAAAAGGTAAAAAAATTGGGAGGAAAAAATAGTAGAAAATAAAACTATTATTTCAAAGTCATGTATTTAAAAAGGAAAAAGTAAAAGAGAAGAACGGAAAACGAAAAAGAAAGAAACCAAAGAAGAAAAAGAAAAGGTAGAAATAGAAACCGGGTCAAAAAAAACAAGCAAAAAACATAGAGAAGAAAAGACCATTTGGAAGCTTCCCAAAACTTTTGGGGATGCTTCCTCTCAATGGACTGGCCCGCTGGACACGCCTGTAGGTGATTGAGGTCGTAACGCTAGCAAAAACCGACATACATCAGTTGTGATATAGCTCTCGCGCTTGGCGAAGGCAATTCTAGTCAACTGTGTGTGCGTGCCAGGCTCTACGATTTGGTGCCCGTGATGGACCTCACAATTACGATGGGCTGAAGTAGTCTACACCACACAAAATGATGGTCCGAAAACAGCCCAAGAAGTAACTACTTATAGCAAGACTTCTCCCATGTCCTTAGGAACAAACGTAACTACTCAAAAATCATATTCATGTTCATAATCAGAGGGGTATTAATATGCATAAAGGATCTGAACATATGATCTTCCACCAAATAAACCAACTAGCATCAACTACAAGGAGTAATCAACACTACTAGCAACCCACAGATACCAATCTGAGGTTTTGGGACAAAGATTGGATACAAGAGATGAACTAGGGTTTGAGATGACATGGTGCTGGTGAAGATGTTGATGGAGATTGACCCCCTCTCGATGAGAGGATTGATGGTGATGATTTCCCCCTCCTGGAAGGATGTTTCCCCGGCAGAACAGCTCCGCCGGAGCCCTAGATTGGTTCCGCCAAGGTTCCGCCTCATGGCGGCGGAGTTTCATCCTGAGAGCTTGTTTATGATTTCTTTTTTTCCAGAGCGAAAGACTTCATATAGCCAAAGATGGGCACCGGAGGCCTGCCAGGGGGCCCACGAGGCAAGGGGCGTGCCCCCCACCCTCGTGGATGGTGGGTGCCCCCCTCTAGTGCTTCCTTCGCCCAATATTTTTTATATATTCTGAAACTGACTTCCGTGGAGTTTCGGGACTTTTGGAGCTGTGCAGAATAGGTCTCTAATATTTGCTCCTTTTCCAGCCCAGAATTCCAGCTGCCGGCATTCTCCCTCTTCATGTAAACCTTGTAAAATAAGAGAGAATAGGCATAAGTATTTTGACATAATGTGTAATAACAGCCCATAATGTAATAAATATCGATATAAAAACATGATGCAAAATGGACGTATCATGAGATCGTGAGGATTAATTATCTTGGTGTCGTGGCCCTAGATTGTAGAATGGTGAATGATGAAATTTGTGAGTCAGTCCAACAAATGGTATTGTCAATAGGGTACATATAGTATTTTTTGTAGCCAGGTCAGCCAATGGTCCCATGTCTATAGGTGGTGTAATATTAACATTAGCCCAATTTTCCTGCAATTAACATGGAGACCCTCTTTAACTTAACTGGTATATGTGTTAAATGGAGGAAAGTGTCAATCAAGTCCACTAAGAAATAAAAATTGATGAAAAATCTATCTATATTCATATCTAAACAAAAATATATCATGAATCAAACATTCATTAGATGCAAATCAGCTCCACAATTAAGGAACATTGAGACAATGCCTATTTTTTGCATATAAGAAAATATAGATAATGAGGGCATGTACAATGGTTGATAAGATTGCCTTATCTTATGTCCCCTATGTAATCTAGAGAAGACAACAAAAAATGATGTACAATGTATTACTCTTCGTCTGATCTCTAATAACAAGATATTCCTAATTATGTGGTGAGAGAATTTTTGCTAAGAGATCATCTCTTAATGAAGAGAAGGCAAGTTTTTTCTTATGGTTTCTCTCTCCTCCACCTCTGCAATTATCCTAAGTAGAACTTCTAAGATAAGACCATTGTATATGTCCTCATACATCCTTTCCTTGGATGTAAATCAAGTCCATTGTTAATTATTATTGATGCATAAATTGATCTGTATTCATATAAAAGATAGGCCATCAAGCAATCATTAATTGGATGTAAACCAAGTCCGTATTTAATGAACATTAATTAAACAATTGATTTATACCCAACTCTAGAAAGATTAGTTCACTAGATGACTACCCATTAAATGTTCAGTGCATCATCAGTACAATGCAATCTAAAGCCTTCTAAAAAAGAACCTGGCTCAATTCTATATAAGTTGTGTTCTATGAAGAAGATACAAGTACGTCAAGAATCATATAGTTACTATTTCATGAAAATAACACAATTACCTATACAAATGGGAGGTGATTATGTTGTCATATCGGTCTTACTATGCTTTTTGTGTATAACTTTCCACCTCACCTTTGTTGAATCGATAGACGTAGATGTCAATCTCCAGACAAATGAGAAGGTAACCAATAGTTTACTTTTAGATTTTGATATATACAACTTTTTATCAATTGCTTTATGTATTATCCCATTGTTGTGTCTACTTGACCACTTAATCTTGATAATTACTATTGGTGTTAATATTCATAACTACTTTATGTTACTTATATGCCCAACTAAAATTTAGGACACATATGTGAAACAAATACTTATCTTTCAAAGACTATGTACATCAATTATATATGCTAACTAGTCATGAACTATTATTTCCCTCTACAGAACACCACTCTTTTAAGACCTAAACCTTTCCGTTTTCCTTGGAGAGCTGATATCATGAATGAAGGAAGCGACATTGTTTCTCATGTACACACACTCAACCCCATTCTCTGTATATACCTCTCTTTACTTTTTCATGTGTTAGATTTGGGATATTTTGTTAATTTCTTGTTGGGTATTGATCACAAAAAACGTCACAATGTATATGCCAGAGTGACATGTGACAAATATAAAAGGCAAAGTCAAGGTATTTCCAATATAAGCATCACATATTTAAACCATAGAGAAAAAACAGTAGAAATCTAATTCATTCGTGATGTATCTAAATCATTGCTAGTCAATCTAAATTATGGCCAATGGTCCAAGAGACAAGGTGGTACATAAAGACCAGATAAAAGGCATACACCTAAATGAACTTATCTTGATCCCCTATATACCGCGAAAGCTATGATCATTACATACAAAACATGCTACCAAAATACCGTGAACAACAGATTCAGAGAGGCATTTAAGACATACTCTATTGGAGACTTATGCTGACATACCAACTTTATTGGCAATACACTTCACACCTATTAGAGAGAGAATCAAATCTTGTTTCAACCATGCCACAAGGAGAGAAGATGTTGTGAGCCCAAACACGTAAGTAAGACCATCGAAAATGCACATTAACTAAAGCATTGCATGCATCACCACAAAAGGTATAACTGCGTTGGATTGATACCACACCCCATGGAGGAAGCTAAATCCAGTATCATATACTCAACAAGGCCAATGAAAACTAATCTAGACTAACTCCAAGATAGCATGAAAAATTCCCCATTGTAAATGTCTGGTAGGTGAACCTCATACCAAGGCCAAGAACGCACACCCTCACTTGTTTATTATGTCGTTCTCTATAGATTTTTCTGGTTATTTACTAATTTGAGCTATAATCTTCTATCACTAGTATGCAATGTGGCACACAGAGCCAGGACAATTCTACGGCCTTCGAGCTGACATGAGTATATGGGCTTTACCAAATCAAGGAACTTCTCAAGAATCTGGAGCATCCTTACAGATCTATTGTCAAGATGGAGGAAACTACAACTTAATTCAAGTTGGATTTCATGTACAAACATATCACCCATTATGGTAAAGTCAAAATGCTTTTGAATAAACAACTATTTCATAATTTGCTTCTGCTTGCAGATTTCCCCCTCTTTGTACCATAACAGAGATATTCGCTTCTTTACATATTAGACCGTAAGTATAATCAATGTCATTTTAACAAGTTATATATTATTGTGGTCCCCATATAGTTTTCTGGTATTTCGTAGGAGTTAGAGGCACTATTGGACTAAGTAAAAGTCTCTTTACATCCAAAATAATACATGTCTCCTTTTTTTGTTGCTCAGAAGGACTTGAAATCGAAGGGGTGCTACAACTTGCAGTGCCCAGGATTTGTTCCTGCAAGTCGAGCTAATCTGGTGCCTGGACAAGCCGTGGCTCCTCCATCAATTTATGGCGAACAAGACCACTACGTTAGGCTTAGCCTCAACAAGGTGCACCATTTGTCCCATTCTGGAGATTACTATATCTATACAAATTCACAAATATGCTACTATTTCTACAATAAGTAGATGATACATGCGCGTTCCTGCAGCAACCTCATCGAATGAATCACGTAAATAGATGTTATATAAGAGCAACTACAAAAGAGAAAAAGTTGGATTGTAGTTAATAGAATTCCATTTTTCTAACAAAATGTGAAATATGAACTGCATATGTATCCTCAGTGTGCCCAACATATAATCCATTCATGACAACAAAAAATAAATGCAAAAACAGTAATTTATGATGAACATGCATGACTTGCTGGCGTGGCAAGATTGCATGGATAGGAAAAACAAGCACATATGAAAAATATAACTTACGGGGAACATGCATGACTTGTTGATGTGGTATGGATGCACACATAGAAAGAAAAGTAAACTTATAACTAACATGTATGACTTGCTGACGTGGCATGGCTGCTTGAATAGGAAAAATAGGTAGTGGATTGCAACTATTTAAGAATAGAGGATTAAAATTAACAAAGATATATTTTATCAATGTCAAAATTAGTTAGGCATAAGTTCACATGGTTATTAAGTACCGTGCTTTGTATTTTATTAAGAAAATATGGAACATTGGAATCTAGGAAATTGTACGCCACCCAAGATTCTTGCAAATAACAACATGTTTTCTACTCTTCTTGTACATGAAATTTATTGTTCATTGATGTCATCAATCCCTTGTTGACTACAGGATCCAAATTCCGGAGATTGGGTGGTGTACCATCATGATTTACAAAAACCATCATTCTTGGGACATTTTCCAAATAAGCTTTGCCCCGGAACACAACGTATACAAGCCTTGACTGGATTCGTGAATTACTTGAAGAATGCACATGGTCCTCCAATGGGTAGCGGCCACTTCCCCGATTATGACGATAAGAGATCTGCGTACTTCAAGCACATTCAGAATTACAATCCAAATGGCCATTCTTCCGACCTCTTTGGCATTCCCATGGTCAAGTTAGTTGATAGGCCAGATTGTTATAGAGCAAATAATTTATTTCACGAATATAAGAAGGGTTATATGTTCAACTATGGTGGACCAGGTGGTTGTGTTGGTTGATAAAAAAAAGTTGTATTGCCATTTGCGTTCAATAAATAAAAAAGACTGTCCCTTGTTTCATTTCACGAATATAAGAAGGGTTATAGGTCTTGATGTTGATTATCACCATTGTCCTAGTTTATTAAATTGTTGGTTTTCACCGCACACTTAAGCCATTCCCATCGCGTGCACTTCTGACAGGAGCTAGGTGACAATAGTAAGACAAATCAATGAAGCCTCAAAGCAGCAAACACCATACGATCGGACCTCTATGGGCCCAAATATGGGGCAGGAAACCTAGGTAGAACACTACCAACCAATGTGGAATGTTTATTTTGTGTGTGCACTTGCTGCTGTGGCCAAACCCTCCATCCACTGAAAGTCTGAAGCTTGTCTCAGATAGACTCACTGTGTGCAGTGCAAGGTTGGTGCATAGAGAAAGTGGAGCACACTCCTTCCTGCGCAAGCAGCCGAGTTGACGATGATGATGACGGCGAATTTCTCGTCTCTGGGCATGCAGGAGATGACGGCGAGGATGATGATGGTAATGATGACGGGGGCTGATCGAGCACACACCCCAAGCCGGAGACGGGCACGATGCATGCTTTTGCTTTTGTTTCTCGTGATGACTTGTAGCAGAAAATGTAGAACCTAACACAATAATCTGAACAATCATCGAGTTCAGAGACCTTTGCTACACGACAGCTTTGGTCGACAGGCAAGCAATATTACAAAAATGAAGTCCTTGTCCATATGAGCATTATATATCCAGGAATATGTAGTCCTTGTCCTTGGGGCGGAACAGAAAATAATATATGTTTTCAGGGTTAGGGCAGGACTGGCATGAACTGGATCTTTTTATGTGATGGAAACCAATTTTGGATATGCAATTAGAACTGCTGGATTGTTTTGTCCATCAACTGGAGAGTTGCTCCATATATACATATAGCATGGACTCATGCTTGATCAGGCAGAAAAGAGCTCCAAGTCTTCCCGTCAGTGCTGGAGATGTGATGGAGATCATTCAACTGGAAGCATGCAAAGATACATCCTGAGCTGACTCGGAACCTGCAAGCACTCCTTCTGAGGTGATCTGCCTGCTTGTGCTACTAGCCTCATGTGGCGCGTTTTAAAATTTCTCTTGGAAACATGAACCTTACTTCTGATACATGTGCATGTGCTTATAGCATCCGAGCACTTCATACTTCGTTAATACAGTATAATGAAAGCGGGCGGTGCGTCCTTTTTCTCTAAAAAAATTGTGGTCGGCTTCACCAAACATTCTCTTTTGGCTTGATTGTCCACCATAATTATTTTGGGCACACCATAGGATTCACCCATGATGGTCGTGATGCTGTGCGCAGCATCTCACGAACTCTGATGATCAGATCCGGCACTGCTGCACATAAGAAATATCAGCTGAGCACAACGATCTATCTACACAGGCGTCAGTATATCATTTGGCAGCAGGTGAGCAGGAAGATGCGTCTCAAAGGTTGATACTTGTTGTGGCCTGCCCCTGAAGATTTGTACAATAAATTTATCAGCTAACATAATAGTTTGAATAATCAGAGACTTTTGTTACAGACTTACAGTAGAAGTTTGGTCGACGGTTATGCAGGCAAGCAAACATTGGAAATTCGTCATGAGCTCATAAGAAAAATGATTGACATGGAACAACAAATAATTTACTACTAGGGTACCTTGTGTCTTACTTAGTTTCAAGCATTACAAACTTAAGATCATGTGAAAAGGCCCAGGTGAAGAAAACAGGAGAGCTAGCAATGCCTCATAAATTCTTTATAATTAAGAAAAGTAGATACCAATTCAACCAAAATAATCATCATAATTCACCTCAGCTAGTGGAACCAGACATGCTAAAAAGAGGACGTACAACCGCATCGGGAGCAGCTCCTCTATCACTCGCTATTATTCCAAAACAAAAGTAGTAAAGAGACATTCCATTGTTCAACTGGGATCAGGAAGGGAAAAAAAATCAATCTTGCAACCAGGAGCTGAGGCAAGAGAATACCATGCACAGGGTGACGTACAGAATAATGCAGAAAGTGTGTCAAACAGCAAAGGTAGTATGAGTCTACCTTAGAGACTATGTTTAAAATGCAACCAGTCTAATCTACATGTACACAGGCGCCACTTGGAGCTACCAATTACCAAGTATGGGAGCAATAATAATCATTCGCACACTTTCTGATTACTTGTATCTACAAAAGTGCTGGGCTATCAACTCATTCATGGGAAGACGTGCAGAATGTGCTAGAAGAAGTAGAATATTACCAAATCAATCCACTTGAGCTTGGAACTTTTCTTCGGTCAGTGTTGGCCAAAAAATTTGCTTGGCTGTATTCCCCGCTTGTATTCCACAAGTTGAACGTTTCTTCAGCTAGCCACTTGAATTCAACAAGTTGCAGGACTATCACTTTGAATTCAACAAGTTGCAGCCACTGCCTCATATTCCCTCACACAGGGCTTCCAACAATACTTGGTGTCCAGGATTTGTATTAACCCCAATTCCAACACTGAAACCTTTATTATTTTTACCTAATAATAAAGGACGGTGACTTTCATAGTTTTCCATACGTCACTCTTTTATATCCGTTGATTTTGTGTTAACCATAAGGATTGACGGTTCATATTTAAATAAAAACTAGATCTACGTAACGAAAACCGGAAACAAAACCTGAACACACATAAGAAAACGAAACCGAGAAGGAAACTTTCACACACGGACACTCATCCAGTTAATAAAATCAGAACAAAACCTGGATGCACGTAAGAAAAGAAATCGAGAAGAAACCTGACCCTTAAAAAAAAGGAAAAGTACACACACGCCCGCACGGTCCCAGCCCCTTCCTCCACGCTCGAGGGGATTCCCCAATTTCATCCCCTCTCCACGGATGCCTAAAACAAAAATCTTCTAAGGACCCGTCACCTGCATGGCTCCACCCGTCCATGCACCTGCGTCTTGGCCGCCGCACCCCAGCCCTCCGATGGCGGCGCCTGATGCTCCTTCCAATGACTCCTTAGGTGAATTTTCTTTGTTTCAGAAATTTCATGGTCTTCAAAATCCATCATCTCCAAGACATAGCGTCTTGCATGGCATGGGATAAGCTATACTTGAATTGTAAAAGATGAAAATTACACGTAGAAATAGTTGAAGTCATGCTTAATTATGAAAATAACACTTGTCGTCGTTGTGTACCGTTTCAACTTCGAAGGTCTCCTCGAGCTTAATGCTGAAGCACCGATCATCGTCCAGGTGAGGCATGTCGCACAGACCTCGATCGTCCCCGATTCAATCGTACACTAATCATACACGCAAACGTGTACGATCAAGATCAGGGACTCACGGGAAGATATCACAACACAACTCTACAAATAAAATAAGTCATACAAGCATCATATTACAAGCCAGGGGCCTCGAGGGCTCGAATACAAGAGCTCGATCATAGACGAGTCAGCGGAAGCAACAATATCTGAGTACAGACATAAGTTAAACAAGTTTGCCTTAAGAAGGCTAGCACAAACTGGGATAAAGATCGAAAGAGGCGCAGGCCTCTTGCCTGGGATCCTCCTAACTACTCCTGGTCGTCGTCAGCGGGCAGCACGTAGTAGTAGGCACCTCGGTGTAGTAGGAGTCGTCGTCGACGGTGGCGTCTGGCTCCTGGGCTCCAGCATCTGGTTGCGACAACCAGGTAGAAAGGATAGAGGGAAGGGAAGGAGAAAGCAACCGTGAGTACTCATCCAAAGTACTCGCAAGCAAGGAGCTACACTACATATGTATGCATTGGTATCAACTGGAATAAGGCTATTATATATGGACTGAACTGCAGAAAGCCAGGATAAGGGGGGATAGCTAGTCCTTTCGAAGACTACGCTTCTGGCAGCCTCCGTCTTGCAGCATGTAGATGAGAATAGACTGAAGTCCTCCAAGTATCATCACGTAGCATAATCCTAACCGATGATCCTCCCCTCGTCGCCCTATGCAAGAGCGACCACCGGTTGTATCTGGCACTTTGAAGGGTGTATTTTATTAAGTATCCGGTTCTAGTTGTCATAAGGTCAAGGTACAACTCCAAGTCGTCCTGTTACCAAAGATCACGGCTATTCGAATAGATTTACTTCCCTGCAGGGGTGCGCCACATAACCCAACACGCTCGATCCCATTTGGCCGGACACACTTTTCTGGGTCATGCCCGACCACGGAAGATCAACACGTCGCAGCCCCACCTAGGCACAACAGAGAGGCCAGCACGCCGGTCTAAACCTAAGCGCACAGGGGTCTGGGCCCATCGCCCATAGCACACCTGCACGTTGCGTACGCGGCCGGAGAGCAGACCTAGCAACCTCCATTTCAAAGGAAGTCACGTTACGTGGTCCAACCCGGCGCGCGCCGCTCAGTCGCTGGCGTCACGAAGTGCTTCGGCTGATACCACGACGTCAAGTGCCCATAACTTTCCCCGCGTAGATGGTTAGTGCGTATAGGCCAGTAGCCAGACTCAGATCAAATACCAAGATCTCGTTAAACGTGTTAAGTATCTGCGAACGCCGACCAGGGCTAGGCCCACCTCTCTCCTAGGTGGTCTCAACCTACCCTGTCGCTCCGCCTCAAAGTAACAGTCGGGGGCCGTCGGGAACCCAGGCCCACCTCTACCAGGATGGAGCCACCTGCCCCTTCAGCGCCCATCTCCGAACAGTATCACAGGTAATGTAACTGTGGAAAGTATATTGTATATGCCCGTGATCACCTCCCGAAGTGATCACGGCCCAGTAGTATAGCATGGCAGACGGACAAGAGTGTAGGGCCACTGATGGAACACTAGCATCCTATACTAAGCATTAGGATAGCAGGTAATGGTAACAACAGTAGTAGTAAGGACAGGCTATGCATCAGAATAGGATTAACGGAAAGCAGTAACATGCTACACTACTCTAATGCAAGCAGTATAGAGAAGAGTAGGCGATATCTGGTGATCAAAGGGGAGGCTTGCCTGATTGCTCTCGCAAGAGAGAGGGGTCGTCAACTCCGTAGTCAAACTGGGCAGCAGCAGTGTCGGTCTCGTAGTCTACCGGAGAGAAGAGGGGGAAGAAACAGTAAATACGGAGCAAACAAAGCATAACAAAACATAACGAGGCAATACGCGGTGTAGGTATGCCCTAACGCGGTAGTAGGCGATACCGGCGAAGGGGGGAAACATCCGGGAAAGTATCCCCGGTGTTTCGCGTTTTTGGACATATGAACCGGAGGGGGAAAGTTGTGTGTTTGCTATGCTAGGGATGTGTGGCGGACGAACGGACTGCATATTCAGATTCGTTTCGTCGTTCTGAGCAACTTTCATGTACAAAGTATTTTCATCCGAGATACGGTTTATTTTATATTAATTTTAGAAGTTTTATACCTTTTCTATAATTCTGGAATTAATATTAATTCAAAAATTAAATAGCTAAATGCTAAGTGCACACAAAAAGTGTACACAGCATAATTTGAGGCTGACAGTGGGATCGTGGGCTGAGTCAGTATGTAAAATGTTGACCAGTTGACTGGTCATCTGGGTCAACAGGGGCCCACCTGTCAATGACTGGGGCAATCCCAGTCAGCATTTGACTGGTCAATGGGACCAGTGGGACCCCGTTGTAGGTCATAGTTCTATTCATCGAAGTTTTGCTAACGTTTTAATTAATCTAATTAAGTAGTGGGGCCTACTGTCATTCTCACATTAGGCTAATTAGAAGTTAATTAGCTAAGTAAGTTAATTAACTATTTGATTAATTAGTTAATTAATTTATTGTTTTTATCTATTATTTTCTTTTCTTTACGTTCTTTTCCAGGGGGGCCTGTGGTCAGAGGCACATGCCAGGGGCGAGGCGCATGCTCGCACATGAGCACCGGAGGAGCTGCGGGCGCAGCCGCGGCAGCGAGCGCCGACGAGGGGAGGTGGTGGTGCGGCAGGGCGTGCCGGAACGTGGCCACGGCGGTCGGGCGAGGAGGTCGGGCGGGGGCCGCAGTGAGGCGGGCACGCGAGCGAGCGCCGGTGGGGCACAACAGCAGCAGCAGCTGGCCGTGCGTGGCGGTGGCTGTTCGTGCGGTGCAGGGGTACGGCGAGCGACGCGGTGAACACGGGGAAAGAGAAGGGAAATGGGGGCGGCTCACAACGTTGCTGAGAAGGGGGGTCGGCGTGGCTTGTGGACGTCGTTGTGGAGGACGGAAACGCGAGATCCCGCGATGATGGAGGAGCTCCGGCAAAGGGCGCTCGGCGACGTGGCTCCGAGCGACGGCGATCCGGGGCGGTGGCCGATCCTGGCGAAGACGGTGAGGGGGCTCCGGCGGCGCGGTCCTCGTGCGGCGCCAGAGGTGGTCAGGGCACGATGCGGCGGGGCGCACCTGGCCGGCGGTGCCTGTGGCGGGGCGGCGTAGTTGGGGGCCGGCGAGTGCCTGGCAACGGCGAAGCTCCGGGGGAGGCAGAGGGCACGGGGCGCTGAGGTGGTTGCCCCGATCCAGAAGGGGATCGGGGAGTGGGGAGTGAGCGAGGGGAGTGGGGAATCGGGGAGGGAGAAGTGGGAGGGGTTAGGGTTTCGGTCGGGTGGACCGGGGTTAAGTGGTGGGGGTGTGAGCCGGCCTGGTTGGCCCGATGGCTAGCGGGGCCGAGGCCCAGCGAGGGAGGGGGGGTTTCCCTTTCTTTTGTCTTTATTTTACTTTTGTTTAATTTTCCTTTTCTGTTTTCTGTTTTACTTTAGTTCCACTTTTATTTTAGTTTTGTAAACTATAAAAGCAGTCCCTAATTTAGTGTTAGTAAATAGGCTACTGCGACATAAGTTTGGGCAACTAAATAAAATAGTTTAATATTTTATTTTGTAAAAGGCATTTAACTAATTTTTTTTGTTACTGTTTAAAATATTTTTAGAGTATCAAAACCTTTTCTAAAAGTGTGGTTTCCCCGCCATACTTTCCTATGCATTATTTGGCTCACCCCGAACATTTTAGTTTTAATATTTGAAAACTTTTATTGTTTGCTTGATTTTGAATTTGAATTTGAATCGATTTCAAACTAACGCGAGATTAGCAACAGTAATCGAGGTGACGTGGCATCATTAGCAGATGGTTACTGTAGCTTAATTATCCGGGCGTCACAATTCTCCTCCACTACAAGAAATCTCGTCCCGAGATTTAGGAGGGGAGCAAGGGGGAAGGGATTTGGTTACGAAATTCTAACGGGTCTTCTCGGTGTTTGGTTGCTCTTCTCGAAGAGGTCAACCCGATACGTTGATGCTTTCATTCCTCTGCTCCAGGTCATCATGATGAAGTCGTCCTCCTTTCTTCAAGAACTCCATCGTACGTACAAAGGACAAGGGGTAACTTCGGAAGAACGGACCTCCTACAATGATGCGTATCTGGTAGATAACATCAAGAAAGGTGGTGGAAACTTACTCTTGAATCGAATCTTAAGAAAATATCGAGAGCAAAGTAAGAAGGTATCATGGGAAGTTTCAAGCGGGTAGGCAATCGTTCGTTGCCTGAGAAAAATTGTGAAAGGGGTCCAAAGTAACGAGAATAAGTATTGTATCCGATACCAGAATAGACCATCTCTAGGAAGGTGGCCCATGGGTTACGTACGAAACCAAGCGCGAGGAATAACTTTCGAGACAGGCATGTACATGAGAGTCAGGTTTCAGTCTTGTGGAACTGTGGGTTATGGGCCCACCATGTGAGTTAAAAGCAGGAAGGGCGGTGACGTCTTGCATGATCATGTAAGCAAGGCATGTCAGAGGATAGTCTGTCGATTATGTCGGCAACAACGTCGGTACCAAGGGCGAGGGACGAAGAGAACCATTTTCCTGCTCGTTGAATGAGGCGGACCATTAGGCAAAGTTCTCTTCCATCGGTGGATACCGGAATGTCATCAACAATAGTAACAGGTTCTTACTGACAGAGTTGTACACCGAGGTGCTTACAAAAGCAGTGACTTATTACTGCTTAGATCATATAAACCTCAAGAAGGTTAAACAAAACAATGGAAAGGAAAATGTGATTATACACATATTTCAGGGGTATATCCTTCCCAAGGACAAACAGAGCATGATATCCACGACAGCATATATGTAGAAAACCCTTTAGGAAAGGGGGAAGAAATTTCATGACATTACCCATACAACAGTGTTTGGATAATTGAGCAAGAAACATTTGGCATTTCGATTCAATGTTCTTGTTGAAAATCGGTGTACCACAGACAAGCTTCGAGACAGTATTGACATGGTCTTCAAGCAATGGTCAGACTTTGGATACACAAAGGATCCATCAGGATAAACTTATTAAACAAGGCATTCAATTTCCTCATGGAAAAATGGTTAATCTTGTTAAAAAGGAAACTATAACACTAGGCCCTTCGGTCAAGTGTGCTAGGAATGACATCACCTTACCGGGTCATGAAAGACCAATGTTATAACTCTTGGAAATATATTCCAACCATCATAACTGACCGAGATTCAAATGTGATGGGTGTCAAGATAACTCAGACTCAGGATACCTGAGAAGAAAGGTGCAACACAAATTGTCGAGATGACATTGTAAGATTCTCGGGAATTGAACTATGGGAGCGAGTTCCGACACAAGAGTTCAACAGTAAACCAAGGAGAGGATGAGGAGGTGGCTGATAGACTCAGCAACAAATCATCGAGATTTCCAAAGGATTGATTTCCACAATTATGTGAACAAGGAAATATCATTTGTCGGATCAAATGATATAATGATGTATGCTCGAGGGAAACATACACGACTGAACAATGATAGAAGGGTGCACCCAGGAATCTAGACTAGGTAGCATGATCAATGTTCGAATGATGATTCAATAAGCAATAGACTTAGAATGAAACTGTAGACCAATAACCTCAAAGCAATAGGGTTGCTAGAAGTTTAGAATTTACACATCACAGACCATTTGTCGGTATTCCGGTTAGAAACAACACGGAGACCAAGAAAGAATGGTGATGGTGAGAAGCATCAATATACCAAGAATTCTTAAGAGGTGGAGCAATCCTCACAACATCCTTGTCATAAAGGACATTAATACTTCAAGGTGGAACATCATACAAGCTGGACAGCAAGTTGCAATCATAACATGAACACGTTTGTGTTGCGGGAAGGCAAGAATGTTGTCGATGATAACACAATCATCGAGGGGCAAGGATGGTAATTCTCATCATGAATTTGATTGATATCCTGGAAGAGCTCAGGATGTTGCTGATGACCATGACACATTTGTCGAGAGATTCTTGAAGATGTAATCGGTCGGCGATGACATCAAGTCAAATGATGATGCAGCGAAAGTCAAATAATACTCGAAGAAGAACTCACAAGAAGTTATGCAGTTCCATGATAATCTCGAGATACCAGAGCGGGTAATACTCGATGACAGATCAAAGTAGAGGTTGGACTGGGGTATTGCTCTACAGAAGACAAGCGCTTAAACTTGCACGCGAAATGGTATTTAAAGGAGAACATGGTCGGAACCACGATTGCAAAAGGCCAGATCCCGGATATAAGATGAACTTATACGAAAGGAATAATCTAATTTAAGAGAAGCTTTAATGATAAGATCTACATCGTGTCCATGGGCATGAACACAAAGTTCAAGGTCGACTCCCACTTCTTCAATGCATAACCTTTCATTCACTGCTCTAGATAAAGATGATCTCAGTGTCAAAACCTACCTGGTGAATTACCAGAGGAGTATGACCCATGAAAACTTTTGGGTTCACACATATTAAGGAAGGCATAGGTTCAACCCGTCAGGGTATCGTGGAAACATATACCACAAGCTTCAATAGTAAATATCACCAGCTCGAAAGTAGAGCATGGTTGGCCAAATCAGAGAACGGGGTTTATCAATGGTATTATGTATCCCGAAAAGAACTTCTCGAGGTTTTTGTATACGAAGGACACTGTCAGATGATACTTCAACAAAGGACTTGATGGTTCATAACGAGCTGATGTGAGCATCGGCACACAACTAGAGGAAGAATCAAGGCAAGGGCCTTAGATTATAGAAACAACTGACTAATTCCAAGCTCAAATGCAAAGGAAATATGATTTCCAAATCAAAGGATCAGAAGCAAATGCTCTGATCAAGGATGGATAAATTCAATAGACCTAAGGGTAAAATTGACGGCAAATAGATTGGTCGAGAACAAGCTCATGTTCAAAATGACGCCTGAGCCGGAAGGATAATTTAAAAGGATCAACTGACGATTGTGTGCATTCGCACTCATGTTGAATCAATAGGATCAAAATGACGGGGTCTAAGGATACTAACGAATATTGCCAGACATATGGAAAGCATCCATAATGCAAGCAGACAAGTATTGCAGAGCAATAAGCTACTAAGGAATTTTGAAGGATCGAATAGTATTTCGAAGACAATTGTGAAACACATGAACAACTGGGGATGAGCGGATACTCGATAAGGGCGAGAAATTATCCGTAGGGGTATTCAGGTGGCAAGGAACTGCAACGCAGTGAGCTCAAAGGATTCTCGGGACAACAAAGAGTATTTTGGGACATCTTGTAATAACAAGATCAACGGGGAATGATTGTATGAATGGAAAGTGTATGCAGTTTTCATAGGGGTTGACGGTGGAAGGAAATCGCAAATGCGATGGTACAAAGACTCGAGAGAACATCGTAGAGTAACTTCGGAATCTTCTAGTGCAGCAGGCGATTATCTGAAGTGAGGGGCTCTCCGGGAGAAATTACTTGCGAAAACCTAAAGTTAGTTTTGTTTTTAGCAAAATCACTTAACCCGAATAGAAGAGAGCTCAGAGTCCCAGAGTAAAGATCGAGGAGTAAAAGATCCTAATACCACCCAATGGCGACGTGAGCCCGTAAGGCGCACAGCCATGTTAGTAAAAGTTTTGTAATATCTAGACTCGACTTCGGCCAAGGAGGGTGGAAGGGGGATTCCTACAGGCAGTCGGCTCTGATACCAACTTGT